>NC_061120.1:62984951-63093487 GCF_002878395.1 Capsicum annuum
TATTCAAGAATTTGGAGGGTAATTATGTCTTTTCACGGATTTATCGCAAGGATAAATTAAGATGAGATTGTTATACTATCAAATGTATGGGATAACTTATTTCGGTACTATTTATTAGTACCGGGATAAGTTATCCCGAATTAGACAACCAAATGAAGCACCAAAATTTTTATCCCGGAACTATTTGTATTATTACCTCACACCAAACGACCCCTAAAAAAATTTAGTTATCAATTCTTCAAGAAAAAGGGGCTTGCATTTCAATTTTGGGTGAGTAATTTTGAAAATGGAAATTGGGGTTCTTCAATGAATTTTTTCTTAATATAATCGGGTTAAAATGAAGAAGGGATAGATTTAGCCGTTGGGGGGTTTATTTTATGCATTTAAAAGATCTTTTTCTTTTTTAAAAAAGTTTTAATTGATGGGACGCTCTACTTTTGGAGTGTAATAAACATACTTGGGCATAGGGACTGCGGGGTAGTTAAATTCAATTTTATATAGTAGAGATGTGTAATATGTCATCTCAATATTTTAAGTATGTCATCGACTTTTTAAGTATAGTTTAGGTTGGTTTTGATGCATTTTTCTCAAAAAATAAAAATGTTCGAAGTATGCAAATAAAATATCTGAAATGTTAATTCAACCATCAATTTTAAAATTAAATTACACACTTAAAATAATTAGTCTTAATAAGTTGTAAAACCTCGACCCTGTTCAATCGAGGCTAATGTGTATGACTAAAGAATGTGAGACACTTTATATAGTTAACTTATCTACTAACAGGTGCTTGAGAGAGCACTCAAAAAAGTTTTACTATCAAAATTTAAATCGAAAATATTTAATAAAAATACTCTATCAAGTGTTTAGATGCTCAATTACAACGGAACATAGTTTGAATATTTAAATAAATTTAAGAAGTTATCGATTTGTTCTAACCTTACTCAATTATATATAAAATCATGCAAGTGGACATGGAAAACTAAAGTTTTTCCTAGTAATAATGAAGAGAAATGAAAGGGAATGCTGATGAAAACGGAAGGTTGCAGCTGTTTATTTGCTTTATACCACAAGGAAAAATAATTATTTATACTTGAACAATAATTAGTTTCAATAATAATATTAAATATATGTCCCAACATATATCCATCAAGAGTTCGACTTGCACACTCCATCCTATATATGATGATTATATTTCTTGTCAAAGCCAGTATTGTTGCAATAATCCTTGGATCCAGAACAAGAAATTGAGATGACACGGTATCCAAGGTATTTGATAAGAACATGTACATGACGATGTTGAAGATTCTTACTGGCATTTTCATTTCATTTTCTCTCCTCCCAAACAAGACAAAGATTTGATGACTCATGAAAACAGTGTGGTACACATAACACATATATACGTATAACTTAACAAACCAAGTTGATCCTAATGCCTTATATAAGTGGCTGATTCTGAACTTGTAGGTTAGGGATGTCATATCATTTTTTAAACGTAAATGTATAATCAAATCAATTAAATGTTTTACTTTCAACCTTTTAAACAGTAACTTGGGACAACTTTGATTCGATTATTACCAAAGAAAATGAAATATATATATATATATATATGAAGTACAACAACAATTGAAGAAGAACAAAATGAAGAAAAAGATACAAATAGAAATTTAATGTTAAAATTAGCAATATGTAATATGTGTTATATAGATGAATATACTTGCGCATTTAAAGAATATTATTACAAAGGAGCATATAGTATAGAAGAAAGTAAAGAAATAAGAAAATTATATTTTAATAAATTACCCGTGCGGATTAGGTAGATTAAATAGATTTAGTAGGTTTGAATCTATTTTTATTAGTGCGTGGATATTTTTTAAATTTTGGATCAATATCTTTTAATTTCTGATTAATACCTTTTAATAACTTACTTTTTTCGTGAGATATATTCATTAATTATTTTATCCTGTAGTAATTGCTGAGTTACAAATTCTTGTATAATAATTTATCCTATCTGTGCTATAATATATATCTAATTCTAGATTTTCAATGTTATTTATTATCTTGTGTTGTTCTTCTCGTAGTGAATTTTTTAGATTATATAAACTATCACATGTACTTTTATCTAAATTTTCTAAGGTGTTTTTTATCCATGCTAATTTTTCTTTTAGGTCTTTCATTATTTGTTTAATTCGATTTCTGTAATTAATTTCATTATTTAGATTTTCTTGATTTTCTCTAGTTTGTCTAATATATTCTAACATTTTTTAATCTGAATAATATCCTTCTGGGTAAATTTCTTCGTATAACTGTTCTAGATAATTTATAGTTTCAATTTCATAGTTTATTACTTTTTCTAATATTATTTTCTTAATATCTATAATTTCTATGTTTTTAAGTATATATAGTATTAAAACTTTAAGATAATCTAAATGATCTATTTTTTTTAAAATTGGTTTTATTATAATATTTTGTAGTTGTTTGTTTTAGCCTTAGTAGTTTTTGCATATTTTTATTAAGAAATTTTATATCTTTGTTTTCCATGTATTTATCTATATTTATTTTTATCTGTTTTTCTAGTAACTGCATATTTTTTATATCTTTTTCTAAAAATTTTATATAACTTATCATCGTAAGTATTTATAAGAGTAGTTAGGTAGATATGGTATATAGCTTATTCTAGTCATGTAATATTCACCAAAAGCTTTTTCTAATATTATTTTTCTTATATCTGCTACTTTTATATTTTTAAGTGCATACAAAATAAGTATCTTGAATTTATCTACCATCACATCAGATATATTATCATTCATTTTCATAAAATTGCTTTTTTCAAAATATTCCCTTCAATCATGTACACAACAAAATATGGTCATATTGGCTTACTATATACTAGATTATTCTTAAATAATATGTTCTTCCGTCACTATTAACATGGTAGTTTGGATACTCTTTCCCTTAAACAGCGCCTCTACTCTGGTTACTCCCCGCCACGGCTTCTTGCCTCATTGGTTTCACCTTTAGGATGGCATAGTCCTTAGGGATATTTCTCCGTTTCCTCTTTGTTAATAAACTTCTTAACATATTATTCTTCGAATAATTCTACTATAAAGTAACTAATATGAATTTATTTTATCATATCATGATTGTTGGGAATTATGAAATTAGCTATTCATAATTATAAATAGATATACCTGTTCCGGTAGCTTTGATGTTTCTGAGTTTTGTTGTTCCATAGCTTTTTCCATTGGAGTATGTTTATCTAATTAACTGAGTATTTTTTTTTTGTGGATTGGAGAGAGAAATTTGCTTCAACGCATGAAGGCTTGCCTTTGCAAAGCCTTCTGCCTCTGTATTTATAGAATGAAAATGCGAACTTTACATGTTTCCTATTTCTAAAAAGTAATGAAAAGTCAAAAAAGTGGGGCCTATCCCCATCTAACTTTCCCTAAATTTCTAATCTACGTAAAGTTTCTTACAATAAAATCAAACTAAAGCCTAAGAAAGTCAAAAAGGTATCTAACTTAAAGTAAATGCTAATTAATGTCCTACTATTACATTTCAAGACTTTTGTATAATAATTCTGCCTCTGTACAGTATCTTGTCTCCGTTGGTTTTTGTCGTATTTGCTCCATTATTGTTCTGTATCTGCTCCATTATTGCTTCTGTATCTGCTCCATTATTGCTCTATCTGCTCCATTATTGCTCTTTATCTTATCCTTCCAGCTGGTATTTTATCTTCTTTATTCTAGGTGTACCTCTGGAATAATATTATCTTCTCCATTGCACCTCGAACATTGGTGGTCTGGATATTTATGTCCGATTATCTTACAGTATCTGGTTAGCAGTCCGTCTGAAATAAATCCCTTTTTTATTGTTCGCGCGGTAGATTGTTTTTCTGGGTTAAGCAGCGTTAGTATCCATTGTCTTACGTCTTCCATATCTGCTTGTCTTAGTTCTTTCGAATTTGAATATATCATTTGGTGATCTCTTGAATAGTAGCTCCATATTGGATTTCCGTTAGCGTAGTTATTTGCTAGTTCTTGTATGATCGTAGCTAGTCCAATAAGTCTTTTATTTGCATAAAAATCTGGTATCTCGATTCTAGGTATCTCCGGTTGTTGCGATATATCTTCTGGTATAATCATATCTCTTGTCAGTCCTATCTTTACCACTTGTATCACTGGTTTTATCTCATCATATAATATCTCTGCTGGTGCAGTATAGCATTTTATATAAAATAAATTTCCTTTTGTTATTCTTTTATAGGTAGTGAATATCTTATATAATTCTTCCATGGTTGTTAGCTCTTCTCCGTCTTGGGTGTATATGGTATTTAGTAGTCCATAGTCAAAACAAGTTTTAACTAGGCTTGGGTTAGTTTTGGGTAGTGCTATCAGTTTATTGTATCCTTGTAGTTTTTGGGTTATATAATTGGTATTTGGTTCTTGGATATTTGTAGCTCTGGGGTTATGGTTTAGAAAGGTTTGGACTCTATATATATTTTCTATGTATTTTTGGGCTGTGTAGTTGTATATTTTCTTGTCTTGGTTTAGGCTGTCTCGGTATGTGTTAACTTGTGGGGGTATGAATAAATGGTCTTTTTGTGTTTTTGGGGTAAATGGTTTTTCAAATATTTTATTCATATTTGCATTTTGGTATCTTGGCCTATTAACTCCTTTGCTTGTACCTGCAGAAGTAGATTGATAAATGTTATGGGTTTTATGGAGTGTCCCAACGTCTCCTTCTAGCTCTGGATTTTTAATGTCTTCCGATCGACATAGCTCTGCACACTGCTGAGTTAGCTGATTTGTAGCTATAGACTTCAGTTTATCTTCATTAGTCTTTAGCTTTTCTATCTCATTTCCCATACTGTCCACTTTCATAGAAAGCGTAGTTAGGGTGTTAAGTATTTTTTCTAGAGTATCTTCCTCTACTATATCAGTCTGTGTAGCTTTGTCTTGATATGTAATCTGCAATAACATTTTTGTTAGTACTGATTACTTCAATTGTAAATGTAAAATTTAATATATTTAAAACTAGTCTTCGAATCTCTTTTGTTGTAACTGAATTTTGTATTTTCTTTGTTAGCCACCAACGTACCTGTGTATTATCTGTTCTTACAATAAATTTGTTATATACAATATATGGCTCAAATGCTAATAAACATTTATATAATGAACATAATTCTTTCCTATTTATTTCCCATTTTATTTCTGTCTCGTTGAACGTACCTGAGTAATATCTACAATGATGTTCTATTTTTTCTGCTTCATATCGATATTTAAGTACTCCTCCGTAACTATATTCGCTTGCATCTGCTTCTACTATATATATAAATTTTTTATTTTCATCTGGAAATTGCAATTTTGGTAATTCTCTACAAAGTAATTTTATTTTTTGAACTTGTTTTTTATCTTTTTCATCATAGTTATATTCTATATCCTTTTTTAATTTTTTCTGTAGTGGTTTTAAGGTTTCTGCTAATTTTGGAATATATTCTCTTACTTGGTTTACTAATCCTAAAAATGATTGTAATTTCTTTTTTGTATCTAATTCTTCTTTCGAATTTATTATTTTTTGTACTATGTGTTGCTGCATTTTTACTCCACTTTTATCTATCTGTATTCCTAAAAATTCTATCTGGTTTTTCATAATTTCAGCTTTCTTTTTGCTTAGACTTATTCCTGATTTTTCTATTATATCTGTGAACTGTTCTAATAATTTTAAATGTTCTTCTTTGGTTTTTGTATATAATAATATATCATCTATGTATACTATACAATTAGGTAATTGTTTAAAATGACTATCCATAAAATGCTGATATCTACCTGGTGCATTTTTATATCCAAATGGTAACACATTCCATTCATAAAATCCTTGTGGTACCGTAAATGCGGTTAATTCTTTAGATTCTTCTTCTAGCTTTAGGTGGTAAAATCCTGATTTACAATCAAATTTGCTAAAATAATTATATCCTTGGATTTGTCTTATTTTTAATATCTTATTTGGTATCGGATAATTATATGTTATAGTTTTTGCATTTAAATTTCTATAGTCAATAACCATTCTACTTTTTCCTCTTTTTTGTTCACTATGTTTATTTACTATAAATGCTGGACTATTATGTTTACTATTACTTTTTTGTATATATTGTTTTTCTAATAATTCATCTATGTGCATTTTAAATTCTTTTAAATCATCAAAATTATATGTTAATGATTTTTGTGTTATTATGCTATTTTTATCTATTAATTCAATTTTTATAGTAGTTTTGTGTTTTTCCCATCCTTTTAATGGATCTTCACTATATAATTGTTCTAATTTTTTCTGAATTATTTCTATTTTATTTATTGAGAATATAGTTATTTCGGTTTTATTTATCGAAAATACTACTAGTTCTACTGTATCTTCAGTATTAGTTATATTTTCTAACTTTTGTGTAATTTTTTCACTTCCTTTTATCCAATCAGTTTTCTTTCGTATTTTATTATTAACTCTTTTTGCTCTTACTTTTTGTTTGCATGGTGTTGTAAACCACCAGTCTGTTTTGGTTATTATATGTGGGTATAATTTATCTAAAAATGGCATTCCTAAAAGTATATCTTTTGATGTTAATTCATAACTATAAATTTCTTCTATTGTTAATATTTTATCCCATACTTGTATTTTTACATTCCTAGCTTTATAAGTAATTAAGCTTCCTTCATTATTAAATCCTTTAACTATTATTGGTGTTTTTAGTTTATCCCATTTACTTTCTGGTAAGCAATTATATCTACATAAATTAGCTTCCGCTCCTGTATCTATCATAGGTGTATAATATCTACTGTAATATCCTTCTACTACTATCTTC
Organism: Capsicum annuum; assembly: GCF_002878395.1. Taxonomy (NCBI): domain Eukaryota; kingdom Viridiplantae; phylum Streptophyta; class Magnoliopsida; order Solanales; family Solanaceae; genus Capsicum; species Capsicum annuum. Next base: position 62,991,802 of record NC_061120.1, read on the forward strand.
ATTAATACATGTATCTTCATTTCATGTTAAGGCCCTTTTTAAGAATAACTTTTCTTGGTTATAAGTTAAGGTTAATTGTGTAGGTTCTATATTATATGGTTTTACTTGTTCCAACCATTTTATTCCTAATATTATATCTGCTTTTTGCATTTCTTCCTTTACTTCAAATTCTATTTTTATTTTTCTAACTCCTAATATTATTTTTTTTCTGCTACATTTTTATTATTTATTAAACTTCTTGGTAAATCTGGGCATATATTATTGTCAGTTTTTATTTCTTCATTTTTTACTAGATATCTTGCTATATGATTTTCTTCTTGTCCTGTATTCAAAAGTATTAAATATTCTTTTTCATTTATTTTTCCCGTTATATAATATTGGTTTAAATTACTTATTGAATTTGTTTCATAACTTGTCCTTTTTGATGAGCTTGATGATTCTGGTTTTTCATTAGCTATTCTTTTCGTTGTACTTATTCTATCATTTACTATTTCTAAATTTTCTTCTGTATCTATGTCTCTATAGGTATAATCATTATAATCTATTGTTTTTACTATTTGTTCGAATGGGCTTTCTATTTGTATTTTGTTAATCTTATTTTTTCCTGTTATTTTATGTTTTGTTGTTAATACATATAGATTTTTACATCTTGCTGTAAATATTTTACTTCCTGGGGTTAATTCTATTCCTGATATTTTCCAATATAATACTAATGATTTATCTATATTCCTATCTGTTACTGCTACTGAATAATTTGCACTTATTATGAATTTAAATTTTTGATATATTAGATTTCCTTTTACGGCAGTTATTATGCTTTTTTTCTATAGGTTTTATAATTCTATCATCTGCTAAATATAACTCTATTGGTGTATCTATTCCTTCTCTAAAACATGCTTTTATTAATATCTCTGTACCTCCAAGGTGTACATATTTTATTGGATCTCCTTTACTTTTTATATCATTTATGTTACTAGTCGTATACTAGCTTTTCCTTTTGCATATCTGCAGTCTATAACATGTTCTTTTTGACATACTACATAATATTCATCTTTTTTCCTAGTAAAAATATTTTTTATTGTTGGTATTTTAAATATTTTATCTACACTTAAATCTAATTCTTTTCCTTTTATTTCATCAAATATATTACTGTCAAATATTATTTTTTGTTCCGTTCCTTCATCATTTAAATATTCTTCCTTTGTTATTATTTTTATATCTTCTTCAGTCATTTAATTCATCTATTTCGCTATCTATTTCATTATCTGTTTCGTTTTCTGAAATTTCATATATACTATCTTCACTTTCTAATTCATAATCTATATAATCTATCTGCATGTATTCGGTATTTTCTATTTTTATTTCTGATATTTGTTTATTTTTTGGATTTTTAGGTAATTTACAATCTCTAGCTAAATGTCCTAACTTTCCACAATTATAACAAGTACATTCTTTTATAGATTTCTTTTTTCTATATGGTCTTTTATGTTTATAATTTTTGACATAATATCTTTTTCTTGGTTTCTTATATTTATATTTTGATTTTTTATATTTTTTATATTTCTTATGTCTTTTTCTTTTCTTATAATATTTTTCTTCGCATCCAAATTGGGGTGCTATTTTATTTTTGCAACAGGCTAAATTTCTTATTAATGTTTTTTCCATCTTTAATTCTTCTCTATATTTTTCACATAAGTTTCTATACCATTGTTGTAAATATTTTATTCTTGCTCCTAACGTATCTACTATCTTTGCTTCTTCCCAACTTTTTATTATTTTCGAACTAAATGGTTCGGGTAATTTATTAAAATATAACTTTCTTATTTCTTTACTCTCTTCTATACTATATGCTCCTTTGTAATAATATTCTTTAAATGCGCAAGTATATTCATCTATATAACACATATTACATATTGCTAATTTTAACATTAAATTTCTATTTGTATCTTTTTCTTCATTTTGTTCTTCTTCAATTGTTGTTGTACTTCCAAATTCATCTTTTATAGCTGTTTCATATTTTTTTAATAATTCTATAGGTGTTAGTTTAGTTGTTGTCGATGATGTTCCTTCTATAGGTTTATTAGTTCTTAATACTTTTTTGCTATTTTCGGTTAGATTTGCAAACCATAGTTTTACTGATCCTATTAGCGTTTTTTCTATATATTCCGGTGCATCTGTTATATTTATATTATTATCTAATAATTGTTTTGTCATATATCCTATCCATAATTGTATTGTTTTTTCTGTATCTATTACACAGTCTAGATCTAAAAAGTTATAATTTTTATTCACTATTTGTTTTGGTTTCCATTTATCATATTCATTATATTTTTTAAACTTATTCTTATAATATATGGGTTTTCTCATTTCTGTTGTTTTAGGTATTATGTTTTCATTTTCTTTTTTGTCAAGAGTATTTATTTCTTGGGTATCTTCTAAGTTTTCCTCATTAATTTCTTTTTCATTAATTTCTAAATTTTTCATATTCGTTAATATTTATGTATATGTTTCACTATCTTCGGATTCATAATTATCTGTTTCTTCAATATCTATATTATTGATTTCTAATTCTTCATTTTTTGTTTCTAATTTTTCCTTAAATTGATTTATCTCATTTAGTAATTTCTGTTCTCTATCTTTTTCTTCTTTTTCTTTTTGTTTTTGTTCATACAGTTCTTTTAACATTTGTAATTCTTTTTCTAATTCAGCAATTTTACTATTTTTGGTTTCTTCTATTTTTCGTATTTCTTCCGTAGTTTGTTGTTTTATTTTTTCTATTTCTTTTTTTCTATCTATCTCTTCATTTTCTTTTTCTATTCTTACCATTGCTGTTAATTTATCTTCTAATTTTAATTCTTCTTTTTCTAACATTAAATATAAATGTTCACCTATTTTCTTATATCTTCGTCCTAGATTAGAAAATACTATTTTTATTTTTGATCCTTCGTAATTTTCATATATTTTTTCATCTATTATAAATTCTTCTTTATTCATTTTATTGTGAATAGGTCATGTTGATATACATATTCTAAACTATCTATTTGTGATTCTAATTTTGATATTTCATCTTTTTGCGTGTCTATTGAATCTTTACTAACTCCGGCAAATATATTATAATGTAGTCTTTCTATTCTTATTTTTAATTCTTTTCGTTTTTCAGAGATAATTTGTTTTAATTCTTTATATCGTTGTATTTTATTCATTTTAAATTATATTTATAATATCTCGGTGGATATCTAAATCTAATTTTATCATAATTAGGTGGTATATGTTTCATTCTTCTAGATTTTAAATGTGTTATTAGTTTTGATTCAATACTAGATATTAATGTAATTAAGTAGGCTAATTTTTGTGGATTTTCTTTTGTTTTATTTAGACTTATATATTCTGAATAATTACTAATTAATGATTCTTTAATTTTTCTAAAAGCTTCTCTATTTTTAAATGGTCTTCGCATAATTAATTTAATATTTTTATAGGTAAATTTTTAAAATTTTTTAACTCTAAATCTAATTTTGACTCTAACATGTATATTCTAACTCTAAACTCTAACATATATATCTCTTCCGTACTTTTTAATTTGCTGGGCTCTGATACCATTTATAGGGGGGTGTGCGGATTAGGTAGATTAAATAGATCTGGTCTTCGAGCTGGGATAATATAATAGTTTGACCCTAGATTTTCTCGTGCATAATCTAACGCCTCTGTTAAGTCATTGAAGCCTTTATAGAGAGGGGTTGTATAATCTTTTACGGAATCCATTACCTCTATCCATGTCTGAAAAACTCCTTGCATCTTTCCCCTAATAACAACATAAAATTTAAATGTGTTAGTATTGTTTTTCTTAGTAAAATAATAGCTTAAACTATTTAGAACTAAAATAAAATAGTCATTGTCTCTAGGTGTCTTATTGTAGGAAATCCATAAGTTGTCGATCATAACTGATGAGATTATGAGGCCCGAAGATTATCCTTTCTAACTTCGAATGCTCCAAAATTGTAAGTGATCTGTAATGAGTGTTGCTCATTAGCTTCTTTAACTAGTTTTGGGAAGATGAGGCCTCAGCCTTACCTTTTCCTTTGCCTGTATACGTACTGAAACAAAAATCGTTAGTTTCCTTCTTTTATTATCATGCTTAGTTGATTTGTTAGGTTATTATCTTTTTCTTTAATATGTTCTAATACAATATTTTAAATTGAAGTGGCATCTAAGAAATTTAACCACCTTCTTTTACTACTTTTCGTTTCTTTTATCTTCTGATCGAATTTTACTATGGTTTCGCAGTCTGTTCTTACTTATATTTTGGGTTTATTTAATATGTATAATTTAAAACTATTAAGACCGTAAATTACTGCTAGTGTCTCTGCGTCTATGACATTTAGTTTATATTTTTTTTTATATTTTTCACTTGAATAGGCATAGATTTTTTCATCCTTTTGTCCCTATATTTATTGTGTTTTGCTTTTAATACCGCTCTCCATCCACGGAGGCTTCCATCTGTCTCGACTATTAGATAATATGTTTCTAATGGTAATGCTAGATCTGGGATATCTTAAATCATGCGCTTAAGTTGCTGAATTAATTTTATTTCTTCAGCATTAAAGGTCTTTTGACCTGTTGATCCTATTTTAGAATATAACGGTCCTGCTATCTTGCCTAAGTCTTTAATATAAAGCTCTTACATAATTTAGTAGTCCTAAGAATTTTTATAAATCTTTGATTTTATCTAGTCTATCTGGCATTTCTAAGACTTTTTTAGCTATATGTGATTGTAGTTTTATTCTACCATCTCCAATGACTACCCCTGAGAAATTAATACTGTTTTTATATAATTTCATTTTCTTTCTACTTATTATTATTTCATTATCTACAAATAATTTAAAAACTTGTTGTAAATGCCCTAAATATTCTCTTATGTTGCTACTAAATACTAAGATATCATCCACATAAACTAAAACAAAGTTTTTATAATCTCCAAAAATACTATTCATTTTCCTTTGAAAAATTGAAGGAGCTGTCTTTAATCCGTACAGCATAATTAGTCACTCAAAATATCCTTCTGGGCATGTGAAAGATGTCCATTCTATACTATCTGCATGCATTTTGATTTTCCACTTACTAAATATCTTTCTTCCTTGTATTCTATTTATTAATTCTGTTTTGTCTGGTAATTTATGCCCATCCATGATAATATTGTCATTTAATCTTTTATAATTTATTACCATTCTAGCTTTTTCCCGTGCTATTTCACTATGGTTTCTTACTATGAAAGCTGTTGATCTTTGTCTTGATTTTGATCTTCTAATTATCCTTAATTCTAATAGTTCCTTTATTTGTATTTTAAAATCTTTAAGATCTTCATTTGTTGCTTCTATAGATGTTGTTTTTATAGTATATTTTGGATTGATTATTTGTAGTTTGTAGGTAATTTGATTGGAGTCTCAATGTTGCAATGATTTTTCTTCAATTATTTCTAGTTTGTCTAGGATTTGTATCATTTTGTCTAAGTCTTTTTAATTTTTTATTACTCCTATCTGTTGTATACATTTAGCCCACGAGTGTGTTCTCATATATGTGTAGATGTGAGATGTTTTATTAAATAATATTTCAGTAAGGATATTATAGTATTAACTGATCTAAAGTTATAGGATCTTCTTTTATAGTATTAAGTCTCTTATATTCACGCTCTACTCTATGTAACAATCCTGATATAAAGATGATGAAAAATTTCAAATACTTAATTTCATTAATAGAGACAAAGTCTTATGTTGAGTATTGACTTCACGCCAACAGAAAATATTAAATAATAAAGAATTGAAATGAGATTTCAGTATAATGCTCATGTCATCCTTTATATTGCAACATGAATTTTATTTGTGAATTAGAATTTTCTATAAGATTCAATTATCGTAGCTTAAACTATTTTGTCGAGTTTCTCAAATTTTGAATCAAAGCGAGGAGAAACAATTAGTTAGAAGAAGAAAAGTACTACCTCGTCCATCTATTTGCATCGTTTGACTAGGTATAATTTTTTATTTTTAAAAAAAAAAGTAAAACATTTGTAGTTTGTGATCTAAAAAAGCCTTAGATTCTGGTGTAACTATGAATATTTATTAAGGATAAAAAGATAAATTTAATAATAAGTTTGTTCTAATTATAGAAAAGTACTTTTTGGAATAGACTAAAAAAAATATGTATTGCGTCAATTGAGATAGAGAGAAATATTTTTTTCTTAAAATAAAAGAAAGAAAGAAAATCAGGAAAAGAAAATGTTAAGTGTCTCCATTCTCAGATCGCAACAAGAACGGTAAATAGAAACCTTAGAAGTTCAAAGGGTGAAGAAAGAGAAAACTTCCATTAAGAGCAAGTGACAAATATCTTAACCGCCTCTTTCTAGGAAGGTCCATATATATTTATACAAAAATGATAAAATGTAAAATGAAAGAAAAAGGAAATGTAGTTGTCATTATGTTGTTGGACCCGAATCATACTTCAACTTGAGCTTGTCAGTTAGGCCTATGTTAAACTACCCCCCCCCCCCCCCCCCCCCTCAAGCTGGAGGGTGTAAGGACTCCCAACTTGTGTAAACAAGAACTATGAAGAGGACCTGACAAAGGCTTAGTCAAAATGTTAGTCAATTGATCACTAGAAGAGACATGATCCAGAGAGATAATACCAAAAAGAAGACAGTGATGAACAAAATGACAATCTATCTCAATATGTTTAGTGCGCTCATGAAATACTAGATTCTTGGCTATATGTAATGCAGCCAAACTGTCACAAAATATAGGAAGAGGAGACGAAATAGTCAAGCCAAGATCAACAAACAAATGAGTGAGCTAAACAATCTCAACCACAATCTTCCTTAAAGCTCTGTATTTGGCCTCAGCAGAGGATAATGCAATAGTGGGTTATTTCTTGCTCTTTTAATAAATAGGAAAAACCCCAAAGAATCTGTAAAAACCATTCACTGACTTTCTGGATAAAGGGTAAGTAGCCCAATTGAAATCAGGGTAAGCAGACAGAGACAGGCAGGGAGAAGAGGGCAAGAAGATGCCCTGATTAGGAGCAGATATCAAGTACCTCAAAACATGAATACCAGCCAATATATGAGGAGCACAAGGACGATTAAGAAACTGACTAAGATGTTGTACTGCAAAGGAGATGTCAAGTCTAGTATGTTGAAGGAAGTTGAGCTTCCCAACAAGTCTCCTGTAAGTGGAGGCATCAGGTAAAGGATCGCCCATGTCAGAGGTCAATTTGACATAGAGATCCAAAAGTGAAGCCATAGATGTAAAATAGGATAATCGAAATTCCTCTAATAGATTAGAAGCATATTTATGCCGAGTAATCAAATAGCCAGATTCATGAAATAATCTTAAGACCCAAAAAGTAATGGACCAAACCCAAATCTATTATCTTGAACTGTTGATCAAGAAAAGACTTAAGATTGGTCATTTCAGAAAGATCGGATCCAGCAAGGAGTATGTCATCCACATAAATCACAAGAACAAACTGAGTGTTACTGGTAGACTTAGTGAATAGAGAATAGTCATTTTTACTGGCAATGTAGTCGCTAAATAACAAGGCATTCATTTTTACTGGCAATGTAGTCGCTAAATAACAAGGCTTTAGATAATTTTGAAAATAATTGTCCGAAAGCCTGTTTGTGGCCATATAAGGACTTCTTGAGTTTGAATACTAAAGGGGTTTGACTAGAAGAGGCAAGAGTGACCCCAAGACAAAAAGGAATTTTCATATAAACATCCTCATGAAGATATCCATGCAGGAAAACATCATTGACATCCAACTGAAAAACTACACTAATTTTTAGCAACAACCGATAAAAGACATTTGACAGTGATTAATTTTACTACAGGAGAGAAGGTATCATGGTAATCAGTTTCCTCTTTCTGATTATCACACTTAATGACCAATCTATCTTAATACCTCATAATAAAATCATCAAATCTCTGTTTGATCTTATACACACACTTACATGGAATAGCCTTCTTAGGAGAATGAAGAGGCATAATATCCCAAGTATGGTTTGTCTCAAGAGCCTTAAATTATTGTAGCATGACCTCTTGTTAGGCAGGGTTAGTAGCAGCCTACTAGTAAAATCGAGGTTCATACATGTACAAGTCAGTAACAAATACCTTAGAATTGACATGAAGGGAAGGAGAATTAGAGTGGACAGAGGAACAGACATAATCTTCCAGATGAGAAGGAGGGTGAGTAACTCTAGTACTTTTCCTAATGGAAGAATCAGGGGGAGAATAAGATGTAGGAGTAGTAGGAACAAAAGAAGAAAGGGAAGAAGTAGAGGAGGAAAATATAGTAGAAAAGAAGAAGCAGGTGGAGAAGGGGAAGTAGGACTTGAGGATGTTAAAATCTCCTTAGAACCAACAAAACTAGAAGGTGGAGGAAAAGGATAAGAGTGATCAGCAGAAGAAGAAAAAGGAAATATGTGTTCATGGAATATGACATTCCTAGAGTAGAAAATGAAAAAAGTAGAAAAATTGAGTAATTTGTACCCCTTTTGCCACATAGATAACCTAGGAATACATAAGATGTGAACCTAGGTTGTAGCTTGAAACTACATGGCACAAGCAACCAAAACTCTTCAAATGCTCATAGGATGGGAAAAGAACATACAATTTTTCAAAGGGAGAGATATTGTTCAACATTACTGAAGAAAATCTATTAATAAGATATATGAATTTTAACAGACAATCACCCCAGTATTTTAAAGAAAGTTTATAGTGGAACAATAAAGCTCGAGAAACCTTAAAAATATGTTTGTGTTCCTTTCAACTACCTCATTTTTTTGAGGGGTGTGAGGAATGGTAGACTGATGGAGAATACCATTAGCAGATGTAAGAAGTATGGAACTCATGATTATATACTAGAATTTTGATTTAAGTCATGATTCAATGTCTGCATAATTTTATATTGAATTTCTAGTTATGTTTTAGTATGATGTAGTATTGTTGACAACAAGTTATAGTGAATATGCTGCAAGGCAGGCAACCATTAACTATTATAAACCATGAATTTTTTAACAATAGTAGAAGGCGACATAGTATCAGCCGAGGGAGCGACCATATTGGCTTGTGGATGATTGGAGGATCAATTAGGTGGATAGGAATCCATGTTGCTCTGGTTGTAGCAATTTCGAGCATGGTGGTTGGGTTTCTCATATATTTGGTTTTGAGCAGATGATCGGCTAGAAGAACGAGTAAGATTATTGTTATTTGAGTGGCAGGAGAATTTTTGAAAGGTGGTGAAATGTTGCTTATTGGGAGCGGTTGGAGTATTGGCAAGATATGACGTTGGCTTTAAGTTGGAGGGCTTTCGTTTCCTCAGCAAGTTTATCCTCTTCTTGGAGAAGTAAAACAAAAAGTAAGTTAGTAGTAAGAGGGTTAATGGCAGAGCAAAAAGGGCCATACGAAGTGTCTAGCCTGAAAACAAAGCACTCATAAGTTTTGACCAATACTAGTTTTGAGCCAAAGAAGATGGATTTTGTCCTTGTTTTTCCAAGCCGTGAATGTTAGATTTGGTATGAGATTTGGTGCAACTTTAGATATGGCCTGGGTAGTGGGCAAGATAGTAGAAAATGGAACATTAGATCCATCAAGATAAGACACCAAATCAAAGGCTTCAAAGGCAGAGTATATAGTGGATTGCCAAAGGTAACAGTTTCCCTGTTCAAGTTTTATCAGAAGGCCAGGAAGAGCAATTCTTTGGGAGTTGGAATCAGTGATTAAGAGATGTATTGAAGAAGAGATATGGATGAACCACACTGGCAATGGACTAGTCGGAGCTGTCCATGGCGGAAAAAATACTTAGCTCTTGATACCGAATTAAAATAAAAGAATATAGGTGATGCACTTGGTTAGTCGTTGATTTTTCCTGAATGAACAAGGCTGTCAATGGATCATATTTATAGAATAAATTAGAGTTTGAATACAAAACAAAAGCTATCCTAATTACAGAGAAAAAGGACTTTAAATTTAAATGTGAGTCGTCCTAGAGTCCTAGCAAATACTCAACAATAATTATCATATAACACTATAGATGGTCGATTTAGAAGATGACATGTGATAATCAGGAGATATCTGATGCGATTCAGCTGAGATAACATCAGATTTTATCCTTGGACATAGCTTGTAAGAGTGACTTTGCTCATAAAATATCTTAAAATAGTGATAGCTCATCTAGCTCTAGAAATATATGATTGGGCATAAGATAATGACTGGTCGGGACAAGCTTAGGATTCCAACCAGCCCCGATAGATCTAAGATCTTGTTCGATCAGAAGCAACACGTGCCAATGAGTATTTATGAGGGCAAAATTCCCTAGTAGTGTTTTCTAGAACTAGTTATAAATACATCTCTCTCCATTATTTTTAAGGCATCTGATAGTCATTATTCATTTAGCACTTGCACTAGGTCCTTTTCGTAACCAACAACTCTGAAACTACTGAAGTATAGTTGCTTAATGCTTTTTCGGTGACACTAGAAACATGCTCAACTCACTTTTTTGATTCTTTGATTTGTTCTTGTCTGATTTATTGTTCTTAATTTTTTTTATATTATTTCAAACATGCAATTTAGTATACAGTAATTTAATTGTTTGGTCATTCAATCTACATGTTCTTGAGCTACATTTACCAATTCAATTGTATCGTTTTAAGGAAAAATAACTGGATTTGAAATTAATAACTTTTACATATACAATGAATTTTGTAAGACAATTTAGAATACCTAAATTAGTAGGTGTTCTAGTAAGCTTATCCGAAATCCAAACCAACAAAATAGCTCTGCCCTATACTAACGATGCACGATATGTGTTGGAATATATACGATTGATATAATTATTATTTAACAGTGATTAATTAATAATTATTTTACTTATTAAATTATTTTAGTTATGAGAAATTGCATTAATTTAGTGTAAACACCTGATATTGATAGTTATTTACCTTTGGATTTGTTGTATCTACAAAACTCTAAGCTTTCGGTTCTTTCACATTTGGAAAATATTAATTCAAAGTTGAAGTTGAAAAAATATTGCAAAAATTAATTAGTAACATCAAATCTTTTAAGTGATTTTTTAAAATAGTAAGATTAGGGTCCCGTTTTGCAATAATATTGATATTATTAGTTTTTTTTTTTTCAAAATAAAGTATATTTCTTTCAAAACATATCATATACATTGTATACATGTGTATACAATATCAATGTGCATATACGAATAACATGTACATACTAGAGAAATATTAAATAATGATTATAGTTGGTCGTATTAGCAATCTAGAGCTATAATTTGGATATTTACCATTCATAACAACTGTTTGAGATGTTAGCAAGGCAGAAAAAAATCTCACTCGCAACCCTCTCCCTTTTTCTCTTTCTTTTTTTTTTCTATCTCTCCCTTCACTCCGCTGTGTGTGCAATTCTATTTTTTTAGGTGTTAGTTGATTGTATTTGTTGTATTCACATATGCATTTAGGTTGTATCATCTCTCTCACTCTATCTCTCTATCTCTGTCTGTCTCTCTCTATTTCTATATTTTGGAAGGTGTTAGACGATTGTATTTATTGTATTCATTATTTTATCCCTTTCTGGTTCGAGGGTTGGAAAATAATTGATATTTTAAATTTTAAGCTATTTCGAAACTTTAAAAAAAAAATTAAAATAATTTAAGAAATTACAGAGTCGTCACTTGATTTTTAAAGAAATATGAAGAAAACTTAAAAAAATTTATAATCTTAAAAACAAAAATAAACCTTTGAAATAAATAAAATAGGTAAGGATTCAGGTGATTCTTTGAGAAGGTTTTAAGGTGCTCATGAAGTCCGTTAAAATGGTTAACCAAAAGATAAATTTGATTGATATGTAAAAAATGGCTAATTTTGGAAAAAGTGGCTTACTTTGTAAAATTTTGAAATTCAAAATATTTGCTAATATGACATTTATTCTATTTATGTAAAAAGCTGTTTATTCAAATTAAGAAAAAAATTCTCTCAAGAGGAAAGGTTAACTAAGTCCAATTCTTTTATCAATTTGAGAAAATAAATTATTTTCAATAAAGAAATAAAGTAAACAAATTATGAAGTTTGACCAATTATAAAAGAGTTCTAAATTTTTTATGAGGAAAATCAATTTTTAATGTTGAGAACAAATTTCTTTAACTTAAATAAGCCACTTTAGCACATGAATAATATAAAATGCCATTTTGATTTTCAAAGGCTTGTTCTAAAGGAAAAATATAATGCAACTTCCTTTTATTAATCTAAGAAGTTAGACTATATGACGAATGATCAAGAGAGAAAAATATAAAGATAGAATAAAAATGACAATTCAAATGGGAATTTAATCTGATTTAGCTAAATTTAAGAGTTCATAACAAACAAGTAATCAAATGTGAATTTACAGATAAACTAAAGGAGAAAAGTTTAAGATTTGGGTCCCCGATTTGGCCCATTAGAATCTTTTCAATTTTAGGCTTATTTTTATGCCTTTTCATCCCTTTCAACTGTGAATATCAATTTCTTTATTTCACATTTCTCGCTGTATATGCATTGTACACTAGCGTATATGACCTGTATACTTGTTTTGTTTTTCATTTTTACTCGTTTGAACCTGTATATTAGCTTCCAACACTCGTATATAATGTATCTTTTCTGTATATCTTTGTATACAACCTAGATCTTCATGATTTTAGTCCATTTTTGGACTTAGAGGAGGCTTAACTTGAGAGAGAAATAGGTATCCTTGGCCCATCAAAAATGCAAAAGGGAAATAGAGTCCAATGGATGACGAAGGAGTTCATGCATAAAAAAATAAAGAGAAAGATTAAAAACATGACAAGAGATAGACTTGCATCAAACCAAAGAATTTTGTTAAGCCCTAAACCATGTCAAACTCAACGTTCTGAATGGAATGCTTATAGAGAAGAAAATTATGCAAATACTTAGCCAAATTCATTTAAAGAAAATAAAGTGAGAGTTTACTGAGTTTCAGATTTTATCTTGCACTTTAAGATATAATTTAGGTCAATGAAATCATAAGCAAGACAACCACAACTTCTCTAATATGTATATGTAAGGAAATGAACGTACTATCAAGGTGAACGAACTTACAATTGCACTTATTAATACTTTAACAAGCTACTTTGACTAATTTAAGGGGAAATGAGCAAATTCACAAAAGAGACATCAAGTTTAAGAATAGACAATTCATTTATAAGTTAAGAAAAAATGAAAGACAATGTTAGATAAATCAAATAAGAAGTGAGCAAGATTGCAGGTAAATAACAGATAGAAGCTAGTGTCACGATCCAATTTCTCAGGTCATGATGGTACTTACTATAATCCGCTAGTAAACAAGCTAACCCCATTGTCTGAAACTACTAGTAATAGACTACCAAAAGAATAAAGGAAACAATGCAGAATAGATGTAATAAAATATTAACATACATAAGATAATCCCAAAACCTAGTGTAATCAGTACATGAGCTTCTACTATTAACAAGGATACAAATGAGATACTAACTGAATATACAGATACAACTATCTCTGAATACAACATAGAGATTAGTCTAGTACATAAGAGAGAGGTAAGTAATACTACAAACGCCAGGAGTTCACTTCGCGACTCTAAACTATTTCTACTTCGAACGACTCACAAAACAACTATGATAACCTGTACTATGATCGACAGGTTGCAGAAATATAGTATGAGTACCAAACATGTGGTACTCAGTAGGAAACTGGTGTCTAAGATCCAAAGATAAAACAATTATATATAATATATGAACAGAAAGGTAAAGTACACCCAAATATCCAACAATCTGCATAATAAAGCTAATGAGATAAATGGATAAGCTATCCAATTCATGTCCAAGAAACTAACATAATAAGGCTAAGAAGGTACTAAGGATGAACTATCCCATTCTATCCATACTCAGGAACCTCAACATTATACCATATATCGCTGACCAATATAAGAGTAAAGGGCAAAAAAAGGGTATATAATAGTATACAAGGCCAAGGAATGAATATACAATCTGAATAAATGAAGGAAGAAAGGGATAAACGATAATACTATAGATAATTATATATAAATGTACATATATAAAAACCAACGATACTCATAGTACAATCTAAGTCATCATACTAGCTCCTTTAAGCCTCATAATCATAGTAGAAGCCAGTGCTAATATAGTCAGGGTCTCTAATCCATATGTCTAGACATGAACTAACTATCAAAATGAAGAGATAGTAATGAAAAGAATCTAAATATCAGGGTCTAAAACCATAATACATAACCAGTGGATAATCATGCATATAAATATAACCATAAAGTAAAAGAGCTAGAATCATACCTCAAATCACAATACCAACCTAATAATCCATCTGTTACAAACTAACCATAATAGCAATGACAATCACAATCCAATGTAACAATAAAATCATGAGTAACCGGATAATCCAAACACACAGTACCTAACCTAGCCTTTCATAAATGCTTACCGCTATAGGCTCAGAAGGTTCAATCAATACTCAGGCAAATTATAGTCCGACCTATACCCATGCAACCCCCCATATGACTGATAGATATAGGCGCATATTAGTGCGGAACAAGGTGACCCTTTTCCTGAATGGGTGAAAACTAAATAACCAACAATTTTCCAACACAAAAATCAATTTATTTTCTCCAATGTTTTAAATAATTAATTAATTTTTTTATTTATGTGGGTAGCATAAAAGCCATATGGGCCACTATGTTGATTCCATTTGTCATATTTGGGCCAGATTGGTCAGTGGGCCTTATCTATAATAGTATATATGGGCCAGGGTGGCTACTGTCCAATTTACATGGGTTATGATGCTTCATGTCAAGCAGATTAGGCAATACACATGAATGAATGAATGAATACGAGGTGAATATATAATATCTTAACTACTATATCATCATCAATATTATAATCAATATCCAGACTCAAATCGGTAGATATATATATATATATATATATATCAATTTAAATATATATATATATATATATATATATATATATATATTAACTATATATAAAAGAGAGAAAAAGTTTTGGTAGTCTTCACAATAAAATTTATGGTATAAAAATCTTGCATGTGACATTGTTTTGTCATAATTCTCCTCTTAAAATTTTTCACTTGAATCTTTGTAATTGGTTGAATTTCTTTTTTGTTTTATTAAATTATTTTCTTCTTAATCTTAAAATATTTGTCACATTTCACTTTTTAAGATCAAAATACATGAACTTTAATCAATGTTTTTAAGAAAAAAATATTATTATGTTGATATAATCATTGTAGTTTATGATATTTGTTTTTCATATAGTTTCAAATATCTAATTTCTAATTTTATTGAATTAATATAATACAATTTAGTTCTAAAGTAAGTCAAATCGTCTTTTGAAAAATAAAACGATAAATTTTGAAGAGAATTGTTTAAAACAGTAGCATAGAGAATATTTAAATTTTGGTAGTCCTCGCTAAGGCTTTTTTGATATTTCAATTTTTTGGTAAAATGAAATTACTACAAATGCTTTTGAAGAGAATTGTTCAACACTATAGCATAGAGAATATTTAGATTTTGGTAGTCCGCGCTAAGGCTTTTTTGATATTTTAATTTTTTGGTAAAATGAAATTACTACAAATGATAATTAATAGTGTTTTTTTATTGCATATCTTCATTTTCGTCTTTATTCATTTTATTAAGACCGATCCACTTGGATTTTTATAATTGGTTTCTTCTTGCTATATGTTAGATTACTATTTAAGTAAATCTTGTTTCATTTTGAATCAACAATATTCAAGTTAACTTTTCCTACAAAATTAAAGTTTTCAATGATTTCAACCACAACCTCATTGTTCTATTTGATATTACAGGATAATAAATAATATGTTGTATTTATTGTTTCTCGTAGTGGATAGAAAATAAATCAATAATTAAAATGCGACAGATAGGTTACTGTATAAGCTTGAAAGCATTGGCTTTTTTTAGATAATTCTATAAGCTGAAACAAATGTAATTAGCAAAATTATTGCAACTAAAACTATGGGGGGAATTAAAACTCAATAAATAACAAAATAAATTTATATTTAACTATAACTAAGAAAATAAATACTCGCAAATTTTATAAAAATATCAATATTTTTTTTTTCATTTGTGATCTTCATCGAAGTGAAATTATTAAATATTCTAAATTATGTCATTATATAAAATATCTAATTACTTGTAGGTTTTTGATATATTCTAATTCTTTGATAATATTTTGATCCTCAAAAATAATATTTTTGTTAAAATTATCAAATTATGAGATTAAAACTCTAATAATTATGAAAATTTATTGTCAAGACTTGTTTAACAGATCATTAGATATACTAATTATTAAATAAAAAAGTATATGATATATAAATTTTTATTTTTATATTTTGAACTCGGGCCTTAAGAAACTAGTATATCTGTTTGTCTGTCTGCCTGCCTGCCCGCCTGGCTGTCTGTCTATCTGTCTATCTATCTATCTATCTGTCTATCTATCTATCTGTCTGTCTGTCTGTCTATTTATCTGTCTGTGTCTGTCTGCCTGTCTGTCTGCCTGTCTGTCTGCCTATCTGTCTATCTGCCTGCCTCTCTGTCTATCTGCCTGCCTGCCTGCCTGTCTGTCTTCCTGTCTGCCTATCTGTCTGTCTGTCTGTCTGCCTATCTGTCTGTTTGTCTTCCTGTCTGTCTGTCTGTCTGTCCTATTCATCCATCTATCTATCCATCTGTCCATTTGTCCATCTGTCCATCTATCCGTCTATCTATTTATCCGTCTATTCGTCTATCCATCTATCCGTCTATCCGTCAATCCATCTATCCGTCTATTCATCTATCCATCTATCCATCTATCCGTCTATCCATCTATCCATCTATCCGTCTATCTGTCTACCTATTGGTCTGTCTGTCTATCCGTCCACCTATCGGTCTGTCTATCTATCTATCTATCCATTTATCCATCCATCCATCCATCCATTCCATCCATCCATTCCATCTATCCATTCCATCCATCCATTCCATCCATCCATCCACCTATCCATCTATCCATCCATCCATCAACCCATCCATCCATCCATCTATCTATACATCTATCTATCCATTAATCTATCTATCTATCTCTCTATCTATCTATCCATCCTATCTGTCCTACCTATTTGTCCTACCTATCTGTCTGTCCTATCTGTTCGTCCTATCTGTCCATCCTATCTGTCCGTCCTACCTGTCCTACCTGTCCTACCTGTCTATCTGTCCATCTGTCCATCTGTCTATCTGTCCATCTGTCTATCTGTCCATTTGTCTATCCATCTATCCATCCATCCATCTATCCACCTATCTATCTATCTATCTACCTACCTACCTATCTATCTACTTACCTATCTAGCTATCTATCTATCTATCTATCTACCTACCTACCTGTCTATCTATCCATCTGTCCATCTGTCCATCTTTCCATCTGTCCATCCATCCATCTGTCCATATTTCCATCCATCCATCCATCCATCCATCCATCCATCCATTCATCTAAATACCTACCTACCTATCCTTCTATCCATCTATCCATCTATCTATCTATTTATCTATCTATCTATCTATCTATCTATCTATCTATCTATCTATCTATCTATCTATCTATCTATCTATCTATCTACCTATCTATCTATCTACCTACCTACCTACCTACCTACCTATCTATCTACCTACCTACCTATCTATCTATCTATCTATCCATTTTTCCATTTATCCATCCATCTATCTATCCATCCATATATCATTCTATCTATCTATCTATCTATTTATCCATCGATCCATCTCTCTCTCTCTCTCTCTCTCTCTCTCTCTCTATATATATATATATATATATAACATTAATATTATAATCAATATACTCAACATTATCACTATCATCAATTGTCGGGCTTAACCCAAAACTCATATCATCAATAGCATTATCATTTATCTGGCTTGACCCAAAATATATATATATATATATATATATATATATATATATATATATATATATATGTATATATATTTGGGACGTCTATTGCCCATAGTGTATTTAGTTTTCCCTCGGTTCATGTGGCTAACACGCACTGAGGCCCTTTCAGTAGGGGGAGCAAACCCATATAGCCCATGGGTGCCTTTAGATTAGATCAAGCTACACAATCCAGGATTAATGGATTTAAAACTTTCATGTTCATGACCCTTACCCAATCACAACATCTTATATATGTATGTATAACTGTCTGTATGTGTTTTTGACTAATTTTGGACATGACATTATTTTTTCACTTTCCCTGAGTTATAGGCTAGTTTATCCCAATGATCATCCTAGGATGCTAGATTGTTTCATGATGTAGGGTCTAAAGACTTTTCTATTGCTCTTGTGCAACGTTAGGTGAATTAGCACATCTATTGTGTTTTTGCAAAGTGGTGAGCCTCCTTCCTTCGAAAGGCCTTATTGTTTCATCATTATTTTATTATAGACTCAGTACTTATGGATTTTTTTGGTCATAGTCGGGCATGTCCTAACTTTTTTGTTATTCTGGTTTTAGAGTCTATTGTGGACAGATGTGGGTTTGTTGGTTATTGTTTTGACTCTTACCTTCTTTGAGTTATCTATTTATATTATTATTACTATTTAATTAGCCTCTATAATATTATTATTTTTGTACTTATAAGGATAGGAAATAGGGGTGGTCTCCTGTCCATAGTGGCTTGAGATACTCATCACAACCAGGCCCTAGTTCGGGTCGTGACAAGCTTGGTACCAGCGCACGATTTATAGTCATTGGATGTCTATAAATTCATGTTAAATGGATTCCTTTTTCTAAGTGTGTAGCTTGCCACACTTATAAGAAGGAGGCTACAAGGCATTTAGGAATATTTCCCTTTCTTGTGTTATATTTTTGGCTATAGAGTCTAGTTTTATGAAACTTCTTTAACTCCTGACTTCCTCGCATTTTAGATCATGCCTCCCCAAAGATCTAACATTCATAGAAAATATATTGGGAACTCTGTCCTACCTGATGGCAATATAGAGGGGACTTGCCCTGTGCATGGAATGTAGACCCAGTCTAGGGTCCCTTCTTCTGATTGCATTGCCCCACGTGGAGTTCCGTCTGTCCCCAATAGTCCTTCTTGGGCTTTTTGGGGTGGTGATTCTTATGATCAGCTTCCTCAGGGGGATATCTCTAATGTGGAGTTTTCCAGTCTATTCATCTGTTTACTCAGTTGGTGGCATCTCAGTCTCATTAATTAGATTGTGGTGGTTCTGTTGCTTCTTTATCTAAGGTCACTCAGGTTGGCCAGTTCATGAGCTTGAATCCAATATATTAATGAATTAGAATATATTGGGGACTGGATCATGGGTTTATGTCATATACTACTCTCCAAGACTATGAAGGAACTATAGCAGAAGACTAGTTATGTTATATAAACTATATGGTTCAACTCATGTTCCAATAGATATCTTAAGGCGCTTCTTATTGGACGACAAGTTGAGAGCATATTCTATTGATTCTAAAGGTAGTTCGGATAACCACTTATCTTTGATTGAGTTTGCCTACAATAACAATTATTACTCCAGTATTCAGATGTCTCCATTTAAAACTCTTTATGAGAGGAGATGTACGTATCCTATTAGTTCGTTTAAAGCAGGTGAGGCTTCTTTGATAGGGCCAAATTTAGTGTTTGATGCAATAGAGAAAGTTTAATTGATTATGGAAAGGATTAAGACAGCCCAAAGCCATCAGAAATCGTATGCAGATGTGAGAAGAAGAGACCTTGAGTTTGATATTGGTGATTTAGTCTATTTAAAAATCTCTCCCACGAAGGGAGTGAAGAGATTTGGAAAGAAAAGGAAACCCAGTCCATAGTATGTTGGTCCTTATAGAATATTGAACCATTTTGGAAAGGTAGCTTATGAGCTAGATTTGCCTGCAAATTTGAAATTAGTGCACTCGATATTTCATGTTTCTCTGTTAAAGAAGTGTATTGGAGATTTACCGATTGTTATTCCTTTAGAAAGTATAGGTTTTTAGGATAGATTTTCTTTCGAAGAAGTTCCAATTGAGATCCTAGATCATTATATTCGTGGACTAAGGAATAAAGAAGTTTCCTTGGTTAAAGTCGTATAGAGGAATCAATTCATTGAGGGAATTATTTGGGAAGCAGATATGCGTACTAAGTACCCTCATATTTTCTCTACAAACTCAGACTCAGCTTGAGGTAACAGTTTTCCTTAGATTGATTCTTTCCCATTCTCCGTTCCAGCTATATAACCATTCTCATGTTATTGGATGTATTCACAAAATCAATTCAATTCATATTTTAGACTAAGTTATGAAATCATGTTCCAAATCATGCATGTTCAGTATATGATCTCCGTTTTCTTAGTTCAGAACTTGTAGACTAATCAGTCTCATTGGAGGACGACCATTCCTAAAAGGGAGATATTGTAATACCCCACACTATTTTTAGTTCGATTCAACTATTAGTTGCATGCATAAGTGGCTTAAGGCCTGATCTCGATCTCATTTTCAAGACCCCTAAACTTCAAGGTTTTTATTTTTGGTCTTCCCGATCTTGAACATTAGTTTCTGAGGTAAGTCATGATTAGGGATGTAAGAAGTATGTCTCGGAGAAGTTTCAGATTTTTTGGAAAAGGTTTGGGGCATGATTGGATCACAAAACCAGTGGGTTACCGCGATAAGCCCGTGATGCAGCATTAGTCCTGAACTCATGTTTACCGTGTCACAGTGAGGGAATTCCACGATCGAGATTAGACCGCATTATGGTGACGTTGTTGCATCCGTTTTAGATTTGAATGATTGAGAGACAATTGGGTCTTTCCCCCTCAACACAGTCATTTATAAGACGACTTAGGCATCAGTTAGGGTATAATTTTTCCCTTCTTGTCCAATTTTCCTATCAAAAAAACCCTCTCCTTCCACCAAGAACAAGAATTCAATTCCTTTCTCCCCAAGAAATAAATAATTCAAGTTCCCCAAGTTCAAAAACCTTTAAGAAACCATCAAGAATAGTATTTTTCCTTTCAAGTTAAAAGCTTAAGGTATGTGGGGTGTTCATTCTTGGGTCCCTTGCACCAATGGAGCCCAAAAACCCTCTTTTCAATTAAATAATGGATTTTTATATTACTATAGTATTTTATATTGCTTAAGATGGGTTTAATTCATGTTTTCATGGTGATTTTATTCAATTCTGCCCATGTATGATTTCATGCAAGATTTTGGATTCCTCATGCTATGAATTTGAGTTTTCCATGGTTTATTCAAGTGAATTTCATGTTAAATCCCAAACTTTATGATTTCGGTCATGGAATTATGTTGTTTTCCCCTATTTAAAGCATTCCCATGTTTAAATTCATGATCTCCATATGTTTGATGGAATGTTATGCTTATGGGTTTTGAACCATGATCCTTTACTTCAATATTTGAGCTTGTTATTACATTCGGTGATTATTTAGTGCTGGTGGGTTACGAATAACTGATACCTAAGTGTTTTTACATGAATTCAGATCATTTTATTCATTATTCAGTTAAACTACAAATTATATTATTTATTTAGTTGATTTAATCATGATGAGCATTTTAATTTATGAAATTATGTTCAGCAAGCTTAGTTCAGTTTAGTCCTAATGACAGTTTAGTTGGGCGTAGGATTTAGCACCGAGCGAACTCAGGAATGAGGGCTCACTTGACAATAGAGGGTGTTACCCTTAGTAACAATCGCCAAGTTATAGAACTACATAGCCAGCATAGGTTAGAGATGTCTACCTACCAGTTGAGGGTTGACAAGGTGTTTACCTGGCTGGCCGTTGAGAGTGAAACATATTTCATTAGAGAACTTTCCAGTTGAGGTTAACTCATTAGACCTTCGGGAGATCAGTTTAGTAGATCCACAGAGCCAATGTTAGTACCATGGCACGGTACTGACACCCTTCCGACTGGGGTGATTTCATAGGATGTGGTTTTAGGGTATGGGAAAAAGAATAAAAAGCCCTTGGAATTAAAATCCAAAACTGGAAGATTCCCATTTTATTATGCTGGTGCGACGCACCATAATCGTGCCAGCTCACTAAAAATTGGACTATTGGGAACTTCTTGACGGCGCGATGCAGTGGAAATCGCGTTGCCACCTTGGTTGCGAACTGAAAAGGCACCGCGATGCGGTGGAATCGCGTTGGTGCACTGGAAATTGACAATTATGAAATTAAGCCTTAACGCAACATGCCAAAATCGTGGAGGTTCACTCAATTTTGACAATTGCCTTTTTGGCTGGCTCCGCGATGCGCTAAAGTGCTAGGTGGCACACTGTCTCACTAAAATGGCTCTAACTCTTTACCCGAGTGTCAGATTTGGGAGAATTTGGTATTAACAGAAAGCTTATTCAATTATCTACATGACAAAAATTTGATATTGGGGAAATTATATATGGTTCAAAATACGTCTCACTTGGGAAGACACTTTTCAATCTTTTAGGGCCGGATTAACACTGCACTGAACACGCTCTAAGGCTCAGACTATGAGATAATTTTGTGGGGTTTTACAATATCTCCCCCTTGGAAACATTCATCCTTGAATGTTACTTAATAGGCTATGAATACTGATCGACTGAACTTGCTCAAGGAACAGGACCATCTAAAACATAACTATGCAATTGGAACTACTAATACTTTGAGTTCTCATACTGGACATGCATATCTAATGCATGGAACACTCGACTGAAGCTACTCATAAGCTGAATTCACATAGCTGACATGCATATCTGATGCATGGACTTATAACTAAATGGATCTCATGAATGCATGAGTGAATACACTGAAAAGCTGAACTCTTTCTATAGAACATGCGTATCTAGTGTATGAATGCCTGATTGAACTGACTCTCAAAAGCATGACTAGAAATGCAATGATAACTGAGGTTAACTTTGTAAGAAGAGTTTGAACATGCAACTAAATGAGTCTAAAGAAATGCAAATACCATACTATCATGGGTTATCTCCCCCTTGGGACTCAATGTCCCTTTACAAACTCTTTGCTGAAATAATAGAGAGGTGCACAGGGCACCTACAAACTGGGTCATGATTGATAGACTTAGATAAGAAACTCATGCACGGCTCATGCTGACATATAAGCTCAAAATAGAAGTAGGGGATCTAACAATGCATATCACAAATATGAAGGACTCATAACATACCCGAGTCTATTTCAAGGAACCTTTCCCGATCAAGGAGAGCCTGAAGCGCATGAAGTCTTCTCTGACGCCGACCATTACTAGCACTGGAAGGGGAACCCAGCTGAAGAAAATCTCTACCTCTCTGAGCTATAACTCTACATTCTCGCATTCTATGGCCTGGCTCACAACACCTAAATCACACATCACTGCAGGCTCTACACACGCCTAGGTGGCTTTTGCCACACTCTCCTTAAAACAGATAGGTATGAACACCACTAGAATTACTCTAGGCTTTGGAGCTTAGCCCTCCATCGTAACTGACACCCTCGAATTCAGGTGTGGGTACACTAGCTGAGGATGGAGATAGGATTGAAAATTTTGACTATGCTGGGAACGACTACTACCCTAAGACCCTACCTAAGAGAAACTATAACTACCTATCCGACCCTCTTTCTCACTCTCTTCTTTTCCTTTATCTTATCCGCACGACTACTACCCTGAGACCCTACCTGAGAAAAACTATAACTACCTATCCGACCCTCTTTCTCACTCTCTTCTTTTCCTTCATCTTATCCGCCTCAATCTACTGCACTTGCATCATTAGTCTAGCAAGGTCCATGTCTCTATTGAGCATTGCAGTTCTACACTTTTTCAACACTAACCCAGATACGCCAGTCACAAACTTACTCATACACGCTTTAGGGTCAGCTATCAAGTCGGGAGCATACTTAGGTAATTGATTGAACTTAAGACAATACTCCTTCACTATTATGGAACCTTGCCTTAGGTTCATGAACTTTTCTACCTTATCCTCTCTCATCTCTAGTGGGAAAAACCTATCTAGGAAGGCACCCTGAAACTCTTACCAAGTCACGGGAGCTGCATCCTCTCCTCTACGCTCTTTCTACATCACTACCCAATCATGAGCAATATTCTTCAATCTATAGGATACTAACTCAACACTTTGTTCCTCAAAAATATGCATAATCTGGGTAACCTTCTTTACTTCTTTTAGGTAAAGCTGTGGGTCCTCACCTGCTACTGACCCAAAGAATTTTGACGGGTTTATTTTCATGAAGTCTCTAATCCTGGCTGCGGCAAAACCCTTATCTTACTAAGGTGGGGATACAGCCTGACGGTTGCCCAAAACATTAGTCACAACTTGGGCTAGTTCCTGGAAAGCTGCCCGAAACTATGCATGTGACATACTCTCATTCTCAGGATCTACTGGCTAAGGGGGCTGGTCATCACCCCAGAGGCATAATCTCCGCAAGGAGGCATACTCTGTAAATGAAAGAAAGAAGTGGATTAGACTGAGGATCAATTTGAGCTCATGCTCAGGCGCACGACATGAATACTGAATGAAGGAAAACTGCTCCTAAAAATATCTTATAGCCTCTTGTACATAAATATGGTGCACAATATATCCATGCACAAGACTTTACTAGATGCGGCTTTTCAGACTCCTTAGGACACTATTGAACCTTAGGCTCTATTACCAAGTTTGTAACGATCTAATTTTTCTGAAACCGAAACATCACACGATGCTCACGATCTCGAAGGATCACAAGCCAACCCTCTACTGATATCTGTACCTCAACACTACATAATATAGATAATAAATGTAGAAACTGGCCATAAGGTTCAAAACATCTAAAAGTACTCAAAAATTGAAAACTAAATTCTAATACATTTGTCCGAAAAGCCTCTAAATTGTCTGAACTGTGGAGTTGATGGGACATATCCCCAACTAACTCCGTCTACTGAAAATAAACAAGGTCTGAGGAAATAATAAAACAAGGATTAACCTTGAATGAAGAGGACTCACTTCTACGTCTACTGTTGCTGTCTAGGACTGAAATTCTTAAGGAACTCTGGATCTCGTGCCTCTGTACCTACGGTGTCAATTAAAAACACCATAACGCAAATGCATCAATACGGGAATATACCGAGTATGCAGATGAGGTAAGGATAAATGTAAAGGCTCATGCATGAACAATTACTTAACTGAATAATCATGAGAGTACCAAACGAGAACACATACATGAATGCACAACCATAATCACAATTATCACAACTCTAAATACTGAAACTCGGATACTGCTTTACTGTCATCTGAACTCAT
Source organism: Capsicum annuum (assembly GCF_002878395.1). Lineage (NCBI taxonomy): Eukaryota > Viridiplantae > Streptophyta > Magnoliopsida > Solanales > Solanaceae > Capsicum > Capsicum annuum. Next base: position 63,017,220 of record NC_061120.1, read on the forward strand.
CACTAACACTGAGATACTAAATTATTGAATCATCTGATACTGATAAATAATTAACTGGATATAATCACATTAGTGACTAAATTCTGAGCTCACAGCTCTCGACTAACAAAATCGAAGATCAACCTCTCTAATGGATGATTTTGGAATCTATTATCAATGATAAGAAAATGATCTTGTCCGAATCTGACAACAAGAATACTCAACTGAATCTAAGAATGAGATCAAGCCTATCCATCAGTAGATCTCTGGATCTGATAATGTGATTACTCAACTGATTTTGAAATTGAGATCAAGCCTATCTATCAAAAGATCTCTGGATATAATATTGCATAACTGTATAGAGACCCAGCCTATCTGATGGGTCATCTATGAATCAATAGATCTATCTGAGTTCCTTACTAAGATAGATGACTGTATCTGATAGTCTAAATTTCTGAAGATTGATACTAAAACTACAACTGTAGGAAGTATTTACTTAACCGATATGCCCCGACCTCTCATAAGTGGGGTCCAAACTGTAACCCCAGCTGAAAGGGTGTCAATATCGTGCCACGGGTAAAGACCACTCTGTTCAAGACTTTCTGGTAGTTGACCCTCATAGAAAGTCAGCCTAAGGCAATACAATAGTCAAACCTCTCTCTACGGGTGACAACCTCTATTGACGGTGACTCCTGCATCCTGCGCTGGCTACGCAGTTCTGGAGTTTAGGGATTGCTCCTAATGACTTGGCCTCTCTCTCAGATAGGGAGCCTCCATCCCTTCCCTTACTCGGTGCTAGCTCCTACTCCCAACTGAAAGACTCTGAACTGAATTCTTAACTGAATACAAACTAAACTAAATCTGATACTGCTCAAATTTTTCAAATGATCTGACTGAGTTAAGATGAATTCACTTGGTTTCATATCTGATGGAATACTACTGAATCACGATATCTGAATAATGATACAGAGTTTTAATAGAGTACTCAATTACTACAGAGTTCAAAACTGAACACTTGAATACTACTAGATCTGAGCTGGGCACAGAACTGAGGCTAGATTACTAGGGATACTGAGATTACGGTGATTACAAAGATTACTGAGATTTCTTAAGTTCTATATTTGTCTGACAATAAAGAGTTCTATAACTTGCTGAGTTCTGAGAATTATGGCTCGACTGAAATCATCGTGAAAACTGACACAGGCTCTAGACAGTAGCTAAATTGTTGGGTATAAATATCTCCAGGACCCAATAACATAAAATTAATACATAACCATTCTTGAATAATCAAGACCATGGAAAATCATTCACAATCACTAAGACATCACTTCAAACATTTAGGAATCCTAAACATGTAATAACATGGGGGGACATGTTATTGGATCATACACCATTCAACAAGGCCTTGCATCAAGCACTTCACACATATTTAAGTCTTGGCATGTACCGAAGAATACATAATTGGGGAACTTCATGCTATCATGTTACAATTCATTCACTAAGGCTTTTCAACAAACTCTTGGCATACATGGGCTTACACACAATTGGGAATTTCTTATCAACATGCTAGAATGGCTCTAATTCCTTCACATAAGTATTTTATCAAACATATGGGGAACATGCTTTGCTTATTCAATAATTTATACACCTAATTGACATGAAAACAACACTTAACAAGCAACTTGAAGAGGGTTTATCATGAACATCACATGAATATCACATACTAGGGTCAAAGATTGAAAACCTTGAAAATAAACATGAATGACAACTCAATAATAGCATGAACATCAATTTCAAATCACATGAATCATGAAAACTCATAAACATAAAAGCTTTGAAATTTAGTAAAGGGTTCTTGAGCTTCTTGGATTAAAGGGACCCAAGAATCAACATCTACATACCTTGGGGAAACTCTTTTCCTAAAAGCCCTTGGAGAGATTCTTGATTTCTCTTGATCTTTATTAATTTTGCTTGAAGAAGAAATAAGGGTTTTGATTTTGTAAAACCCTAGTTTTGATGTTGAAGATGGGAAATTAGGCTGAGAGCCTTTTATTGGGTATATATAGGGGCTGAAAAAGAATGAGAAAAGACCAAAAATCCCTTGGAATTAAAATCCAAAACTAGAAGAATCCCGAATTTTCATGCTGGCGTGACATGCCATAATCGCGGCAGCTCACTGGAAATTGGATAATTGGGAAACTTCTTGACGACGCGACTCGGTAGAAATCGCGTTGTCACCTTAGTTACGAACTGGAAAGGCACTGCGACGTGTGGAATCGCGTTGGTGTACTGGAAATTGACAATTCTAATATTAAGCCTTGGTGCAATGCACCAATATCGCGGAGGCTCACTGGATTTTGACAATTGCCATTTTGGCTAGCTTTGGGATGCGCTAAAGTGCCAGGTGGCACACTGTCTCACTAAAATGACTCTAACTCTTTGTTTGAGTGTCGGATTTTAGAGAATTTGGTATCAACGAAAAGCTTATTCAATTCTCTACATGACAAAAAGTTGATATTGGGGAAATTCTATATGGTTTAATATACTTCTCACTTGGGAAGACACTTCTCAACCTTTTAGGACTGGATTAACACTTCACTAACACGCTCTAAGACTCAAACTATGAGATAATTTTGTGGGGTCTTACACGACATGAGTCATCAATCGATCACTATGAGTTGAAATGATTCTTATTAACTTATTATTAATATAATAAATAAATTGATTTAGCTAGAACTAGGGATGATTAATAGGGTCAACTACAACTTTAATTGAGTCTTTGCAATTGCGTGATGTTGGTATTGCATTTTTCCCGACTCAATTCATCAATCGATCACTTTGAGTTGAAATTATTCTAATTAAATTATTATTAAGATAATATTTAAATTGATTTAGCTATAACTAGGGATGAGTTGATAGGGTCAACTACAACTTTAATTGAGTCCTTATAATTGCATGGTATTGGTATTGTGTCCCTCATGAATGAAGTCGCCAATCGATCACTCTGATTTGAAATGATTCTTATTAACTTATTATTAAGATAATACCGAAATTAATTTATCTAGAACTAGGGATGAGTTTATAGGTTCAACTACAACTTTAATTGAGTCTTTGCAATTGAATAAAGTTGGTATTGCGTTCCTCCTAACCTGAGCCGTCAATAGATAACTTTGAGTTGAAACGATTCTTATGAATTTATTACTAAGCTAATACCTAAATTAATTTAGCTAGAATTAGGGATGATTTGATAGGGTCAACTACAACTTCAAGTGAGTCTTTATAATTGCATGGTGTTGGTATTGCATTCCTCTCGACCCGAATTGTCAATTGATCACTCTAAGTTGAAACAATTCTTATTAACTTATTATTAAGCTAATAAGCAAATTTATTTATCTAGAACTATGTATAAGTTGATAGGGTCAACTACAACTTCAATTGAGTCTTTGCAATTGCATAATGTTGGCATTGTGTTCCTCCGAACTCGAGTCATCAATCAATCACTCTGAGTTGTAACGATTCTTACTAGCTTATTATTAAGCTAATACCTAAAATTAATCAGTGTTCCACTTAATACACTTAATTATGATGGGACGGTTAAAAATTATATCTTTTATAATTTAAAAAAATAATTAAGAGCAATTCGGATCAAATTAACAATTTCAAAACTTGTCATTCTTTTCAAAAAATACAAATCAACCCATACAAATAATCCATTTATGGGAAAAATGTTTTATCATTTTAAATATGCTCTCGCCCTTTTCTTTCTCTCTCAATAAAAAATATGTGTAAGTGGTATGTGGATTCTGTAAGTTTACTTTTTCTAATATAGCCTTCTAATCTACTCCATGAAGAAGAAGATACACAATAGATGTGTTATCTGTTGCTACAGTTGGGTATTCTGGTGCAACTAGTGGTAGTTCTGTTACAACAGATTACCCATCTGTTGCATAAGTTAAGTTAGCTGGGTAATCTGTGAACAGATTCAGAGAACCTTCTACAACAGATGGACCATCCATTGCATCTTTCCATTATGTTGTTCTAATTTATAATTACTAACCTATTTAAAAATTGTCTTCTTATATCACAGTATGTTGATGAAATTCTCTACCTCATGAGGGGTAGGCAATTAGCATATCCAGATGCTTATTATATTATGATAGGATAATGGACCTTAACTTCTACAATAATTTTAAGAATAGGTATAATGAGCTTAGTAGACTAGCTGACACTCCCTGTAGCTTGGGATTTAATTGGTTAGTTTCTACGTTCGAATAGGATAAAGATATAATTAACTATGTTAGAGGGAAGAGGTCATTTTCACATGACAAAGTTGGACCAAGGCAAACAAAATTCTTACATTCATTAACATAGAAGTCAGACATTTTCTCACTATTAAGATACTACTCGAGAAGGAAAGGATTAAGGTTTATGACTGCAGGTGTTTTTTTACCCACATGCAACCACTATTAGAGTTGTTCCCTAATTTGTTGAGGCAGAGTAAATAGATGGATCATTTTCCATTGGAAATGTTGATGAAGAAAGCATGGGATTTTGAAAGTCAAAACAAGGATATAGACCTTCAAAAAAATAAAACCGGTGCCGTATACGGGTCATAAGTGCTTACATACATCAAATTTTTGCTGACCGACACAGAAATGGCCACTCTTTGCAATAGTGTTATGGGAAAGATGAAAGAGGGCTAGGCTTATGGGGTACTAACTAGATGCTTGGAGCCTGTGTATAAAGAAGAAGATGTACAAATACAAACACCATAACAATTTTTTATTTCAAGCCACTTCACTTTACATGTAGTGGCAATTTTTTATGTTTGGCGAAATTTAAATTTTTTATAATGCAACAGACTGTCTATCTATTGTAACATATAGTCTATTTGTTATAATAGATTAGTTATCTATTGAAATAGGTTGGTCATCTGTTGCATTATGCAGATATTTCTGTCTATCTGTTGCAATAGATATACAATATGTTACAACATATAGTCTATCTGTTACAATTGATAGGTAATGTATTAGAACAAACCAAAATAGTAGGAAAATCTGTTTGATAATTTTCAATAGATGACCTACATGTTGAAACATATGTCTAAATCTGTTGGATAATTTTTAACAGATATGTTGTTTATTGCAACAGATGTATTATCTATTACGATATTTGAATCTAGTATTCCATTTCAATTAATAAGTTCAAAACTAAGGATTAAATTAAGTTCATAGACAACATAAAATAAATTGACGCCTTCAGAAATTACATGAAATAACTCAACACATAAATGAAATGTAAGAAAATTATTATGGGTACAGATGATCTACTCTACAAATAAATCAACAATTTAACCTTTGGTGCCAACAATTCCTAAGGAGAGGTTATTACTTTGACAGACTCAAGCTTTAAAGATCTACTCAACATGGACAAGTTTTTCTTCATCCGGTGCTATAGAATTCAGCTTTGGTCATCGTGGATCTTTAATGTCACTTGCATACGATTTTTATGCTTTCTCTTCTCCGTATTTCCATAAAAGAGCAGCATATCTTTTGCAAAGTAATATGACATCAAGTCCATCATTTGGTACTTGTAATCCATCACTCAAATACTCGGCTTAATCAGCAACAAGAAGACCACAATCCCTGCATTTTAAAAAAAATAGATAATCCATATCTTGTAATTCATGTAACCATTGTGAAATTTATGAAATAAAAAAATCATGATACTTACAGGCTACCAGTGGGATGTTGAGCAATTCCTTCAACATATTCTATATCAAATGGATTACCCATTTTATCTCGGTATGCTTAAATCATCTACCAATCAATATGAACCTTTTGAACCAAAAAGCCACTTATATAAAGGTAAGTAGGCAATATTTTGGCCAGCTTTTGTATCTCAGATGATGGATCAGAACGTCTCTTTCATGACATCAAGTCATAAAATCGTATACACCTCTCTTTTAAAATGATGGGAGCCAACACCCAATGGAATTCATCACCATAATTGATTGGGATGTACACTTCATCAATCAAATGCCAAGGTAAGCCAGCTGGAATGCTAAAACCTTTGATGATGTTGATTAATCATTCTTCATTTTGGGAAACTTTCGGTTGTTGTTGATAATACTTATCATAGGCTTTATTGATGTAAACTTTTTACAAATAATTTCCTATCGTGTATCTTTATTGTTCTTGTATTTGCAACTTGGTCTTCTTTCAAAGGTAGTAAAAATGATATCGATATGTTGTACATATTATCAAATATTTCAGATTATGTGAAAATAAAATTAATACAAAAATATAATTAAATAAAGTATTAATTAATCATAATATGTATGGCATTTAAACCTTATCATTCCAGGAAGTTTGGGGTTATGACATCAAATAGAACCAATCCTTCATTTTGAGATGTGCAACAACAAAGTCTAACATATTAAAATCAAGACTTAATTCGTTCACTTTAGAGTGTTTGTCATTTTATTTTCTACATGATTTATATGTGTTAATATCATGTTTGTACAACAAGAATTGTATAAATCAATATCTTTAAAAATAATTTATGTACCTGCCTGCATGATGCTTTAACAACCCATTGGCAATCAATTCTGAATAGTCATTGATCAACTTTGTTAGTTTTTTGGAGCCTCGTCCGAGATGTTAAACCTTTAAAACGGGTAATTCTTCTGTTCTCCCGAACTGAAAGGCTCTACTTTTGTTTCTTCTTTGGAAGCAGTTGATGGATTATCAACTATGATATTATGTTGTTCAGTAATAGCTTCTACTGTGACATCCACTTGGAAAGCTAAAATTATCAATCTTAATCATAGATATAAAATAGATTATCTATCTATTGCACTAGATGGATCATCTATTGGGATAAATTCGAACAGGTAAAACAGAGTTGTACGATAATTTCGAATAGATGACCCATTTGTTTCAACATATGAATCATCTGTTAGTATAAATTAAAATAGTATGAAGACCTATTTGATTTGTTGAAATAGACGGATATATGTTGCAACAGATAACACATCTGATACAATAGGTAAGACAACTGTTGCAATAGATAACGCATCTGATGCAATAGTTTAGACATTAATTGCAATAAATGTATATATCTGTTTGATAATTTTTAGCAGATGTATCATCTGTTAAAACAGATATATGTCTGTTTGTTTATTGGAACATATGATATACATTCACCTTCTTCAGCTCATGCTACTCTCCACTGGCCCTTGTACATTGATCAAAGGTGCAAGATAAAGACAGAAAAGTTACAATTTTGCTTTTTTCGATGCTTGATAATGTCTTGGAAATTTATTTCCTTCTTTTACTAGCCACCTTGATCTCTAGTGAAGTGTATGAATGTGAAATCCTCTTTGATAGAATAACATCTCTCTTATATGTCATTTCTTTTACAGGAGTAGTTAATGCATTAATAGCATTAATCACTAAATCATGTTTCGCCTTGCAGTCTTGATATTTGCATGCAAAACATTCGCTAGTAGTGGAAAAATTATATAACCAGTATGACTATAATCATAATGGTTTGTTGTTTCAAAAACTGTAAGAGGAGCATCATTAGCCCCAACAGTAGCACCACTACAACTACCACTACCACTACTATCATCAACAATAATAAGCCCACCCTCCAAAATTATTTTTTCTTATGATGGTTATTGCTCCAAACAATTCCTTTTTTATTCTATCAATGACCTTAGGGTCCGATAAAATTTGCTTAAACTGTAAAGTAATAAAAAATGTAATCTTCAATGCTCGATTGGTCAGAATAAGCCATAGATGGAAAATCTAAAATAAATCAGTACATATATTAGAATGATAATGAAATCATTCAAAAAGTCATTAATTAAGAAAAATTTATTTAGAATTAGACTTAGTGCTTCTTTCAGAGGGTTGAAAAGATCAAGAAATTTTGTATTTTTATCATTTTTGGCCGACAACCATCTCAGGATTCTAGGATATAAAACTTCTTCCTTGTAGTTCACTTATTGTCTCAAATAATGAATGACTTCAAATGCCCAAGCCTATAAAATAATGCCAATAAATTAAAACCATTATTGAATAAAAAAGAAGAATCATATTATAATAAAAGAAATATTTACCATGAAAGCCCATTAAAAACACATAAGTTGACTATCTTTGGCGTTAACGAAGTCAAAAAATATTTAACAGTCATTTTGAAGCTTTCATATCCCAAGGATAGTTGTTAAATGCCTCAAGATCCTCGAAGAGCTTTATTAAACCAAGTGGTATGTTGTTGTTAACGTCTCTCGCCCAAAGAATACTATGTACAAACCAAACCAAGCAGAATGATTGTTTGTGCTTCTTTGAAAGTCTTTTACCTTTCAACGCTTATATCAAATTTATGTTTTTGAATCTTGGACTAACAAGAGACACTAGGTCATCACGATCACTCGACTTGCCTTTGCCTTTTTTGGGTGTGCGGAGTGCTTTTTTGGATTAGAATAGGTATAACTTGAGAATGAGGATAATATTTTAATTCAGTAACAATGACAAACTCCCTCTAACCAAAACAAATAGGCATGCCACAGTAATTTATCCATGCCTCATCCATCTTATCTTTGTTTTCATGCATAAACCTACACTTTAGAAGATCATATACTATTTTTATCTGAAAATGAGCATTGCTTTCCTCCGGCAAATCAAGATATTGTTCAAAGCAGCTGTCCCTAAAATAAGCATCCAATTTTAATTCTCAAAGTATTTTTCTGAAGGTGTCGAAAGATATTCCCATGACTGACTTAAAAACAAAATCACCAATTAAATCTGTGGTGCCATCCCACTGTATTCTCACAAGATAACTATCAATGCTAAAGGTTTTGACCAACTCTTCGGTGGAAGGAATATTAGCATTTGGATCATCTCTTTTGAAACATTCTTCCCCCCCATGTTCATTATCTTCTGCTCCTAATTGAGATAAGGCTTGTAAAGTAAGCTCATAAAGTGGTGGATGTAGCCTAGCTGCTTTACTTATTCCTTTACTTAGACTTGATTTGGTTTCTCTTTTTTTGGGAGCGACATTATCTAAAATTAACAAGAACATAAAATAGATTATAATTGAAGAATGCATCGTTAAAAAGGGATAACAGTAAATCTAACATGCACAACAGTAAAATAATAGTTCCAATAGACCACGCATCTGTTGCACCAGGTAGGTTATCTGTTATAGCATATAATCATCCTGTTGTAATAGATGATCACTCATCTATTGAAATAGATCAATCATCTATTGCACTGGGTATGTTATCTGTTGCAATATATAACCAACCTATTGAAATAGATCAATCATCTATTGCACTGGGTATGTTATCTGTTGCAATATATAACCAACCTATTATAATGGATGAGTAATTCGTTGGAAATAATAAAGAAGGTCACTCATCTATTGCACCGGGTAGGTTATCTATTGCAACACATAACCAACCTGTTGCAATGGATGAGTAATCCATTGAAAATAATAAAAATAAATCACTCATTTGTTGAAATAGATTACTCATGCCGAATGAGTTATCTATTAGAACTGTTATTAATTGTTAGTACTAGTTAGATTTATTTCAAACAAAAGAGTCGTATGTCGCAACAGATAACAGATGAATGATCTGTTGATTGTTTATCTGTAGCATCAGATTTTCATTATTGCAACAGATTTTTATCTGTTGTACAAGATGGTTCATCTATTACATTAGATGAAAATCTGTTGCATCAGATAGTTCATCTGTTGTATCGGATAGTCCATCTGTCGCATCAGATAGTTCATCTATTGCAGAAAAAATAGTACCGGGGTTTTGTTCGATAGAACCACAACACTATCAGCGTTTAATACCAAATACACCATTTTAATCAAGAAAAACAACAAATCAACTCAGCAACACCAATACAACACACACATTAAGAACATCAACGATGATAAAAAATCACCAATATTATTGTTTTGCATTTGTACAAACACAAAAAACAAAAATTAAACTTCAAAAAACTCAACTGACACCAACAAATTAAATCAACAGTTCGACAACAAGAACTACAAAAAATTATATTTCACACCAAAAAGAGAAAAGAAGAAATGCCCGAAATTAGGATTTTCTTTAGTCCACATTTCAAATTTAAGCAAGAAATATTGAAATTGTTAATCAATACTAAAAGAGAAGTTGACTCAAGTTTATTTTTTTCTTCATAACTAAAAAGACATAATTTTTTTACCTGTGAAAGAAGAAATAGGACGATGAAGAACTCAAAATTGTTATCGCCGGAGAACACCGCTGTCACGTCGATTGATGGTTGAAAGTCAAAAAGGAACTTGCCCAACTATTTATCGCCGGAGGTTGAAGTCGTCGGAGATTGAAGGAAGAAATTTTGCAAAACTGTTGGTTGGGAGATGTTGAGAGAAACTATCGAGAGAGAGGAGAGAGACAGTTGATTTGGAGAGGAGAGGGATATGAGTTGATTTGTATTTTTGAAAAAATTAGAAAGTTTTGAAAATATTAATCAAGTCCACAATAAACTTAATTAAGTTTCCTAATTATGTTTGACTCTTTAAGTAGGTCAATGACACCAATCCTTCATTCAAGACTTAAATGACACATTTCCTTCAATTTTCTCATGTATATTGTTGCTGCCTTACTTTATAGCTCTTGAAATTTTTATTTCTATTATTTTACATAGCCACTTAATTTAATTAATGTTTATGCAAAATAAAAAGTTACCTTATTAATATATTTATTTGATAAAATAGGCATAATGGAGAAATGAATTTTGCTACATTTATTATGAATATATAGTCGTAATATTTTTTCTTGAACCTTATTACTATATTTATTTTATAAAATAGGTATAATGGAGAAACAAATTTTTCTACATTTACTACGGGGATAATACTCACGAAAACACCTGAAGTTTAATCAAATTTCCAGTGGAGCATATTGAACTTTGCGGGGGTCCTATTACCGCCCTATACTTTTTAAATTGGAATTAATTCCCCCTCGAACTTTTTTAAAGTGGAAGTAATCCCCCCTCAAAACGTATACCCAGTTTTTTCATTGGAAAGTGTGGTGTACGCGCCGTTTCTTCTCCACTTTATCACTTTTCAATAATTTTTCACAATTACAACCATATTAAATATCCAAATGATTCCATTGAGTTTATGAAGAAAGTTTTTTCAAATAATTGAATGGAATTTTCCATTAATTTTCCATTGAAACTCGGAAGATTCAATTAGCGAGTTTCATTAATGAAAGATTCAATGAAACTCGCTAATTAATGGAACTCAAGAGATTTGAAAATTTTAATTTCATGATTCAATTTCCATTAATGAAACTCGGAAGATTTGAAAAATTCATTAATGGAACTCGGAAGATTCAAAAAATTTAATTTCATGTATGAAGCTATTCAATCTTCCGTTAATGGAACTCGGAAGATTCAAAAAATTTATTAATGGAACTCAGAAGATTCAAAAATTTAATTTCATGTATGAGCTATTCAATCTTCCGTTAATGAACTCGAAAGATTCAATTTTCATTAATGAAACTCGGAATTAAATTAGCGAGTTTTCGAGTTTTAACCTTTCGAATCATCCATTGAGTTTCAATTAGCGAGTTCCATTAAATTATAACCATTGAGTTCCATTAAATTTCAATTCAACAATGGAGCAACCATTGTTGAAGAAAAGAAAGAAAAATGAAAAAATAAATAAAAATATAAAACTTTAAATAATTATAAAATTAAGGGGCAGTTTGAAAAAAAAGAGTTTAAAATGTTTTTAACACTGTTCACGTGCTCAGTGTACGTGAATCACACGCAGTGTGCCAAGTGGCGGATATATGCCATTAAAATACGAAAAAAAGTCTGGGGGGTAATAGGACCCCCACAAAGTTCAGTATGCTCAACTATTATCCGGTCAAACTTTAGGTATTTTCGTGGGTATTATCCTTGTATTATGAATATATAGTCGTAATATTTTTGCTTGAAAATAAAACTTCTTATTGAGGAGATAGAAGAACGTCCAATTCATACCTCCCTTAGAAAGCATTAAGAGCTTCATATTTTATTTTTCTAGTAGGGTCAAAGTCTCGAATGGGAATATGCCATTAATATATATACTTCATAATCATAAAATATTATAAAACATAGTTCTACTAATTATGAATATATAGTCGTAATATTTTTGCATGAAAATAAAACTTCTTATTGAGGAGAAAGAAGAACGTCCAATTCATAGCTCCCTTAGAAAGCATTCAGAACTCCATATTTTATATGTCCCTTAGGGCCATTAATTGTTTTGTCAAAGTTGATAATCGTTAAAGATGATGACTCACTGATAGGTACTGTTTAAGCCATTTTCACATTTAATCTTTCTTTTTCTTTATATGAATATCATGGTTGATGATGCATGCAATGATGCACTTTTTTGTAGACTTGTAATTTATCTTACAAAAACTACTACTTTAATTTAATAATAACTGCCTCTCTCTTTTCACACAATTATATTTACATATATATGAAGTTTTATAATAATGTCCAAATTCAAAGTAAAGTGAAAAAAGAGAGGAGAGGGGAGGGAGAAAATCAATTGCAAGGATTCTTGAACATCATAAATCATCTTTGACTTGATAACAAGATTCTCTTTGGGTTGAAGCTTATAATATTGATGTTTTTATTACTGAAAAACTTGTTACAGTGCTATCATGTTTACTAAAAGAAACCAAGAAAGAGATTCACACTTCCAACAATAAATGAAACTTTTAGAAAGTACTCCTTCTTTGGAACAATTTTCAGAGAGGAAGATCTTTATCCAAGACCTATTATGTTAAATTATCGAGAAGTAATTTTAGATGCAGATGTTTAATTTAACTGAATCCATGAATGCCGTAGTGATTCTCCGTCTTGCAGTTACTGATCTTTCAAATTAATCCATGAACCACTCTTTCGTTCTAACAGCACGATTATCAGAATTTTCTTCTGATTTGAGGACCATATATAACCTTATATTTATAATACCACGACCTTTTATATTGCTAGTTTAGCCCATCATTGTACTAGAAATTATGATCGGGAGGCGGGAGAGGGGGGGGGAGATACAACCTAAATGCACGTATGAATGTTAACATCTAATTTTTGTCCTCCATGACTAAGTTTAATTTTGAATTTCTTCGATCTTATATAAAATTACAACATTTATTTTATCCGGATAAAACCTTTTTAAAATATTTATCTAGATAATTTCGTTATTTTAAGTAGCAATTAGATATTTTCATATTCTTATATACGAGATCATATAATATTTGATACTTAAATAATATATTTTACTAAAAGTCGGATTTCAATTGAGAACTGTCTTGTAAAATGTAATTCAAAAAGGGTAAAACTTTTTTTTGATTTTATTAAGTCAAAGAGCTCAGAATTATATCAATTGTTAATTTGTTTCGAATATTTCAAATTCAATTTAATTAATTCATCAAAATTTATCGTAATTGAGATTAATTTTACCACAATTATAAGGCAATTAACCAATGAATTTTTAAATCGACTAAAATTTAAATGCAATCGACTAAAATCCTAATTCATGGGCTATTCAATAAATAACCTGAACCCAGTCTACCCTTACTAGCACCCCTAAAATTTAATCGACCTAGGCCTAACCAAACAATCCTATCCTCCCCTTTCTCCTCTAATTTGACCGAAATCAGCCCACCCACTTAAAACCTTCTTCTCTAACAAATAACAACAACCCAAACAATAAGATTAGCCATGAAAACTCACTCCAACCTAATCCTCTTTCCTCTAAACCAGACCAGACCTGGTTCAACCCTTTCTTTTTTCTTCAACAGTAAACAACGTGTAGTAAAAATTTTGAGAATGTTGGTAAAGGTTAACCCTTTATTTCTCCATTTTTCCTCCATTTCAACAAATGATTAATCTGTTTGAAAAAACACAAATCAGCCCCTTCCACAAACCCAACAGATAACCAATATATTTCAACTCTTGCTATTGCTACTGGATTCAAAATTATTCCTTACGTTCAATTACCCGTCCCAAATTTCCTAATTCGATTTCTGATTTTACTTGTCTTTTTCATTAATCAAGAAAAGATTTAAAAAACCTATGTTTTACCCTTTGCATAAATCACTTTTTCTTTAAATTAAAATGGAAACATCATTTAATAGGGGGACTATACGCCGACCGAAATTAAAAGGTTTCTTCTCTTATGAAATTTTGATTGAATAGAAACAATGGTTATTTCAAACGCGTCTACTATCCCACCAATTGATCAGTGGGTTATGGTAAACTAGACATGTTATTAATTATTTTTCTTAATCAATGTGGAATCTCAATTTGGGACGGGTAATTTGAGACTAAGGAAGTACGAATTAAAATGTTAGAGCCAAGAAACAAACTAGTCATCTGTTGAAACAGACTATTTATCTGTTGCATCAGACTTCTTATCTGTTGCAACATGAGTAATCTATTTTGAACAACACATCAGCTCCTGCCACAAACCCAACAGAAAAATCTTGCTATTGCTACTGGATTCTAAATTATTCCATTTTACATCAAATCGTCAATATGTTTGTTGCGAAGATAATAGACAGAATGAAAATTAAATATGAATTAAAACGTCAAAGATCAAACATAATTTTTTTATTAAACAAAAACAAATAAAAATACATATAATAGACTAAAAGAAAAATAATCATCTAATTATTATTATTATTATTATCATCATCATCATCATTGCCAGTCATCCAATCTTCAACCGAAAGTAGCAAGGCTCTCCTCATCTTGTGTATCTCGCAGAGCATTATTGCTCTAACTTCTCCCAGTTCCCATTGTAGGTCACGAACTATTTCCAAAATTCATTCACGGCGTCTTGCAGAAAAGCAACGTCCCACACTGGGTCAGCCATAATCTTCTAAAGTGTAATATGAAAGATGAGATGCAATAAATAAATAAAATGTAGTTGAATGAACGATTGAGTAAGGAGGGACATATTTATAGAGGATTGAATTTGAATGAGAGGAAAAAAGGTGTGACTATTCACCTCCATTCATTAATTACATTTTTGATTAAATTAAGAAAATAAATATTTTGATATAAGTCATGACTTTTTAGATTATTATTATTAATTTGTTCTTTTTTCAGATTATTATTATTAATTTGTTCTTTCGAAGAATCATTTTTATTGAGTTGTGGCAACAGATTCTATATCTGTTGCATCAGATAACACATCTGTGACAACAGATATATTATCTGCTGCAACAAATATAAAATATGTTACATCAGATAACCTATCTGTTGCAACATATAATCTAACTGTTCACCTTCATTTATTAATTACATTTTTGATTAATGTGAAAAGTAATGACTTAATTAAATTAAGAAATATTGTGATAACTCATGACTTTTTAGATTATTATTATTAGTTAGTTCTTTCCAAGAACCATTTTTATTGAGTTGTGATGATAGATTCGATATCGGTTGCATCAGATAAATCATCTGTGACAACAGATATATCATCTGTTGCAACAATAGTAAGCCTGTGCATCAGATAATATATTTGTTGCAACATATAATCTACTTTTTTTTAAAAAAAAAACTATCATCATATCATTAATCCAAATGTGCTTACTTTTAAATTTTATAAATAAAAAAAACACCTTTTCAAATTCCTTAATAAAATAATAACCATTTTATTATATAATAAATAATTTTAAAAAATAAATTCAAAAACAAAAATGGTGAAAAGTCACGATCAGTTATTAAAATTAAGTAACCGTTCTTTCACGGTTATAAATTGTGTTTATTATTTATTTACGAAATATTTTTCATATTGAATGATTGAAAAGTCATGTCTTTTCACCCTCTCAATAACAACAATAAACTTTTTTATTAGTAACCGCCAGGTGTAACATATGATCGATCTGTCATAGCAGATTAACCTCTATTGACACAAATTGCTTAATCCCTATCACCAACCGTCGACATGTTGAGAACAAGGAATAAACAGAATGATTATTAAATACTAAATAAGAATTAAAAATTCAAAGTCGACAACAAAACGAAATGAAAAGTTCATAGATTTTTGAATCTGTTGGGTAGATCCGATATACAAAAGGAGAAAAATACATGTGCTAAAATAAAAAATATTACCTAATTATTATTACTACTATTATTATTATTGTTAATCGGACATTTTTCATCCGGCAGCCTTGCTCCGAAGTCAGCCAAATCTCTCTGGAGTTCATCAAACTACCTTTGAAATTCACGCAAGGATTCAATATGAATATTCTCACACGAATCTGGATCATCCATATTTGTAAGGATGGACCTATTTATAAATTATTGTATCTCAAAAAGAAAAGAAAATTGCTTTAAAATAAATCTAACAGATGGGTAATCTGTTGCAAAAATATATTCTTTCTGTTAGATAACTTATAACATACTAGAAATCTTTTACAACAGATGTATATATCTGTTTGATTTCTGCAACAGGTTGTTCAACTATCATAAAAGATGTCTCTAATTGTTTGACAATATAAACAGATGTGTCATCATTACAACTAGCTAGTCATCTATTTATTCAATTTACATCATAGATGGGCTAGGAAGAATAAGGTGTGTGCAGATGGATCCACTGTCATATGTGTGGGAGTTAAGTATGTATTACTGATAAAGTCACCAGTACAACACACACAAAGTACAATGTTTTTGTGAATATAGTTTTTAACCGATTAGGCACTGATTATTCAAACAAGATCCTGCATTGTACCATTAAGTTTGATGGGTTCGAAATTGATAAGGATGAGGACCTCATGAAGTTGGTACAGATACCCTGTTATGAATTACTGACAGTTGTTGCTCGTGTTTATGCATGTCAAGTTTTGAGAAAGGATCAATATTTGTCGTCACTGCAGAGAACCAATAGCGATTGGACTTAACTTTATGTGTGCATTGGACCTTTAGAGGGCCCTTGAAGCCTCGCACTACATCAAATAAGAATGGAAATTCCCCTGGCCAAAATTTATATGGTTGGGTTCCTCGCTCGGGGTGATGATTATATGTTAGAAGGTGCAGTAGGAGAATGCCTTCGTAGGAAAATGGGTGGTTAATGGAAGACTATATCATCTGAGAGCTAATTAAAGAAAAGACATAGGGTAGAAAGTAACTTCTAACGAATCTGGCTGATGGAATTATCTTAACAGATGGAAAATCTGAATCAAGTGCAAATATGAAAGTGTATTCGGTGATGTAATTTCATCTGTTGTCTCTCTGAAAGAAAAATAATGCAGATGGATACTTTACTAGGGAGCTGCGTGGTCGGGATTATCACTTAGGTAGAAAATAGGAGAAGACCAATAGAGAAGCCTCACGGGCATCGAGGGAAATGATGTTCAGCAAGTCTAGAAAACTTACACCAACAATAACTGCAGTTAAAATAAGGAAACTAAGCGAAGGCAGAAATTTCCAAATTTTAAAATTCATCCCATGCCTTCTTATTTGTGTTTCCGATCAGGTCCACTTTCGTTGACCTGATCAAAACTACAAACAAGATTGAAAGAAAAATAGAGTATCATTACTTCCTTAGAAATATGAATTAATTGATTGAGTTTTCTTGACTTAGCATACTTTCAACATTCCTTGGAGAATATCAGATGTTTGCTGTAGTATGTGAATCCTGATGATTTTCAAGCTTGCCTCCAGCTTGCTGATTCTGTATTCAAGCTTGTTATTGCCGTCTTTGAAGTTGGTAAGGATTTCCTCATCTCTTGTGAGCTCGATCAGGAACACTACCTTCAAAGTTGTGGCATTTTAGAAGCCCTTCAGAACACTTTCTTCAGAATCCTTAAAGGATACATGGAGGGTCGTTGTGTTTGTTTTAGGTCAAAATGTGTTGATGCATATTGAAGATGTGGTCCCAATATTTGAACAACACATTTTTATCGAGTGTTGATCCATGCATCTTGCACAACTAATTTGATAAACTAGTAAGCATGATGTTACGTAGCGTGTGATCTAAACCAGCTCTACCAAGCCTATCAAACGTTACGTAACTCCGAGCTCATTACCTTATCAAAAAAAATATGCTCTAGTTAGTGCACAAATCAAACAATCTTAATATGTCTGATCACTCTTCTCCAATGTAGATGACAAGATATCTGCTATGCAAAAGTCTACACTGTCGCCAGACATGCTTTCCTGGAAGCAATTCTTCAGAAGACATTAACAGATATCTTTAGAAGAATTGCTCCCAGGGAAGCATGTCTGGCGACGGTGTAGACTTTTGCATAGTAGATATCTTGTCATCTATATTGGATAAGAGCGATCAGCAGAAAGGCTGAGAGATTGAACTTGTTAGATTTGTGCACTAACTCGGCCATATTTTTTTGATAGGGTAATTAACTTGGAGTTCCATAACGTTTGATAGGCTTGGTAGAGCCGGTTTAGATCACATGCTACGTAACTCCATGTTTACTAATTTATCAAATTGGTTGAGCAAGATGCATGGAGCAACGCTCGATAAATGTGTGTTGTTCAACTGTTGGAACCACTTCCTCAACGTGCATCAATACATTTTGACCTAAAACAAACACAACGACCCTCCATGTATCCTTTAAGGCTTCTAAAGAAAGTAATCTAAAGGGCTTCTAGAATGCCACAATTTTGAAGGTAGTGTTCCTGATCGAGCTTAGAAGAGATGAGGAACTCCTTACCAACTTTGAAGATGGTAATGACCAGCTTGAATACAAAATCAGCAAGCTGGAGACAAGCTTGAAAATTATCGGAATTCACATACTACAACAAGCATCTGATCTTCTCCAAGGAATATTGAAAGTATGCTAAGGCAAGAAAACACAATCAATTATAACCATATTTCTAAGGAAGCAATGATACTTAATTTGTCTTTCAATCTTGTTTGTGGTTTCGATCAGGTGAACGACAGTGGACCTGGTCAAAAACACAAACAAGAATGCATGGGATAAAATTTAAAATTCAGAAATTACCGCCTTCATTTCAACCCTCAATGCTCGTGAGGCTGCTTTGTTGGTCTTCTTCCATTTTCTATCTAGGTGATAATCCCCAACACGTATCTCCCTAGCAATGTATCTATCTACATTATTTTTCTTTCAGATAGACAACAGACAAAATTACATTACTGAATACACTTTCAGATTTGCACTTGATTCATATTTCACATAAGAAAATTCTATCGTCCAGATTCGCTAGAAGTTACCTTATGTCTCTTCTTCAATTAGCTCTCATATGATATAGTCTTCCATCAACCACCTCGTTTCCCTCAAAGGCATTCTCCTATGGCACCTTCTGGCATATAATCATCACCCCGAGCGAGAAACCCAACCATATAAATTTAGGCTAGGGTAATAACTATATTGGTTTTCCATTCTTGTTAGATGCAGTGCTAAGCTTTGAAGGCCCTCTAAGGGTCCAATGCACCCTAAAGTTCGTCCAATCACTATTGAATCTCTTTACAATGACACCAAAACTAGATCCCTTCACAATGCTTGACAAATAAACATGAGCAACAACTGATATTAAATCTTAATAGGGTATCGAACCATATTCATGCTCCCTCAGCCTTATCAGTTCGGACCTACCAAACTTAATTGTAAAATTACAGACATCTTGTTCGAGCGATCTATGACTAATCTGTAAAAATAACATTCACAAAATCACTGCACTCTATGTGTGTTTCCATGATAACATTATCAGTAATACATACCCCTCACATATTAAGTGGTTCCATCTACAAGCAGCTTATTCCTCTGAACCCATCTTTACTGTAGCCTCTTATGATGGTCCGAAAAAAGTTGATCAGCTGTCAGTTCCTTATATCTACAAAGAAGAGGAAAAAAATTGATGTTACAAAAAAACATTATCCATCTGTTGCATCAGATGTGGAGTCTATTGCCACAGATGTGGAGTCTAATGGAATACATCAAACCAGCCTTTCTGGTGGTTTGATTTGTTCCAACAGTTTCTCCATCTATTGCAACATCAATAATAATATAAACATCAACAATAAAAAATAACAACATTTGTTCCAACAACATCATCAACAATAAAGAAGCAACATCCTTTGTTCCAGAACCATCAACAACACCACACCACAAGTTCCAACAATGCCAACCCCACCAACAATATCAATAACCGCATCAACAATAAAGAAACAAACAAAATACATACAAAAAAATGATACTGCCAACAAGCCTTTTAAACTTCTCCCAACAGATGACTTTTTTCGCATATTTTAATAAAAATTCTCGGTTTGTTTATTCAACACTTAAAAGTTCTTTCAAATTTTTTTAATAAATATGATATGGGTAAATAGGAATTAAATAAAAAAATAGATGTAAATAACTTGAAAAGAAGAAGACGAGAATGAAAGAGCAATAATGAACCATACCTTAATATCAAAAAGGGGATCAAAACAACAATTTCAATCGAGAAAAGATATGGATCGATTTAGATCCAAAAGGATCTTTATAAGAAGAGAAGAGAAAAGAGAGAAAAAAGGTTGTGACCCTAAAGAGGAGAGAAAGAAAAAGATGAGAGTTGAATAAAATAAACTGCAGCTGAAGGAAGAGATGAGATAATTTCTATAGATGTATTGTGTACATAGACGTGGGTGTTTTCAATATTTAATAATTAATAATCATTAATAATTTGAGGGGCACGAGGAAGACTAAGAATAGTGACATTAAAAAGACAAGATAAGACTGCTCAATGAACTCACTTTTGAGATATCCAAGAAATATTTTTTACCGCCTTTAGTAGTAAGTTCTACTACTTGATATTATCTACTCAAACTAGAAGTTTGCTTTAAAATTAAAAGAGAAAAAAATATTTTCAAACAGATAGGTCATCTGTTACAATATATATAAATATCTGTTTAGAAATTTGAATAGCTCAGTTATCTGTTACAACAGATATTAATATCTGTTTAAAAATTTCAACAGCTCAGTCATCTGTGACAACAGATGAAAATGTCTATTTGATAATTAATTAAATCAGATATGTCATCTGTTACAACAGATATAAATATCTGTTTGAAAATTTCCAACAGCTCAGTCATCTATCACAACAGATACAAATGTCTATTTGATAATCAAATCAGATATGTCATCTGTTGCAACAGATATGAATAACTGTTTGAAAATTTTCAACAGCTCGATCATTTGTTGAAATAGATTTTATTACAATTGATTTAGGTAGAACTAGGGATAAATGAATAAACTCGCAGGTTCAACTACAAATCCAATCAAGTCTTTGCAATTACATGGCATTGGTATTGCGTTCATCCCAAACCGAGTCATCGATCGATCACTCTGAGTTGAAATGAGTTCTCATCAACTCAATGTTAGGATAATGATAGTACCTAAGTTGATTTAGGTGGAACTAGGGATGAATGAATGAGCTCGCAGGATCAACTAAAAATCTAATTGAGTCTTTGCAATTGCATGGTGTTGGTATTGCGTTCATCCAGACCCGAATCGTCAATCGATCACTCTGAGTTGAAATGAATTCTCATAAACTTAATGTTAGGATAGTGATAGTACCTAAGTTGATTTAGAAAAAACTAAGGATGAATGAATGAGCTCGCAGGTTCAACTACAAATCCAATCGAGTCTTTGCAATTGCATGGCATTGATATTGTGTTCATCCCGACCCGAGTCATCGATCGATCACTTTGAGTTGCAATTATTTCTCATTAACTCAATTTTAGGATAATTATAGTACCTAAGTTAATTTAGACAAAACTAGGGATGAATTAATGAGCTCGAAGGGTCAACTACAAATCCAATCGAGTCTTTGCAATTGTATGGTGTTGGTATTGCATTCATCCCGACCTGAGTCGTAGATCGATCACTTTGTGTTAAAATGAGTTCTCATCAAATTAATATTAGAATAGTGATAGTACCTAAGTTGATTTAGGTGGAACTAGGGATGAATAAATGAGCTCACAAGGTCAACTACAAATCCAATCAAGTCTTTGCAATTGCATGGAGTTGGTATTGCGTTCATCCTGATCCGAGTCATCGATCGATCACTCTAAGTTGAAATGAGTTCTCATCAACTCAATGTAGTTGACCCTATAAACTCATCCCTAGTTCTACATAAATAAATTTAGGTATTAGCTTAATAATAAGTTAATAAGAATTATTTCAACTTAGAGGGATCGATTGACGACTCGGGTCGAGAGAAACGCAATACTAATATCTTGCAATTGCAAAGACTCAATTGAAGTTATAGTTGACCCTATCAAATAATCCCTAATTATAGCTAAATTAATTTAGGTATTAGCTTAATAATAAGTTTATAATAATCGTTTTAACTCAGAGTGAACGATTGATGGCTCAGGTCAGGAGGAACGCAATACCAACATCATTCAATAACAAAGACTCAATTGAAGTTGTAGTTCAACCTATCAACTCATCCCTAGTTATAGATAAATTAATTTAGGTATTATCTTAATCATAAGTTAATAAGAATTGTTTCAACTCAGAGTGATCGATTGACGACTCGGGTCGCGAGGAACGCAATACCAATATCATGCAATTGCAAAAACACAATTGAAGTTGTAGTTCACCCTATCAAATAATACCTTATTATAGCTAATCAATTTATATATTATCTTAATAATAATTTAATAAAAATTATTTCAACTCAAAGTGATCGATTGATGACTTGGGTCGGGAAAAATGCAATACCAACATCATGCAATTCCAAAGACTCAATTAAAGTTGTATTTGACTCTATCAACTCACCCCTAGTTTTATCTAAATCAATTTATGTATTATATTAATAATAATTTAATAAGAATCATCTCAACTTAGAGTGATCAATTGATGACTCAGGTCAAGAGGAACACAATTCCAACATCATGCAATTACAAAGACTCAATTGAAGTTGTAGTTGACCCTATCTACTCATACCTAGTTATACCTAGATCAATTTAGGTATTAACTTAATTATAAGTTAATAAAAATCATTTTAACTCAGAGTGATCGATTAGCGACTTGGGTCGGGAGTAACACAATACCAACATCATGCAATTGCAAAGACCCAATTAAAGTTGTAGTTGACCTTATCAACTCATACCTAGTTCTACCTAAATTAATTTAGGTATTAGATTAATACTAAGTTAATAAGAATTATTTCAACTTAGAGTGATTGATTAACAACTCAGGTCGGGAGGAACGCAATACTAACATCATACAATTGCAAAGACTCAATTGAAGTTGTAGTTGACCCTATCAACTCATCCCTACTTCTTGATAAATAAATTTAGGTATTAGCTTAATAATATGTTAATAAGAATTATTTCAACTCAGAGTTATCGATTGACGACTCGGATCAGGCAAAACGCAATACCAACATCATGTAATTGCAAAGACTCAATTAAAGTTGTAGTTGACCCTATCAACTCATTCCTAGTTCTAGCTAAATCAATTTAAATATTAGCTTAATAATAAGTTAATATGAATTATTTCAACCCAAAGTGATCGATTGACGACTCAGGTCGGAAGAAATGCAATGCCAATATCATACAATTACAAAGACTCAATTGAAGTTGTAGCTGACCCTACCAACTCATCCCTATCTCTAGATAAATAAATTTTGGTATTAGCTTAATAATAATTTAATAAGAATTATTTTAACTTAGAGTGATTAATTAATGACTTGGGTTGGGAGGAACGCAATGCCAACATTATCTAATTGCAAAGACTCAATTGAAGTTGTAGTTGACCCTATCAAATTATCCCTAATTCTAGATAAATCAATTTATGTATTAGCTTAATAATAAGTTAATAAGAATTGTTTCAACTCAGAGTGATCGATTGACGACTCGGGTCAGAAGGAACGCAATGCGAACATTATATAATTGGAAAGACTCTATTGAAGTTATGGTTGACCCTATCAAGTCATCCATAGTTCTAGCTAAATAAATTTAGGTAATAGCTTAATAATAATTTAGATATTGCAAAGACTCAATTGAAGTTGCAGTTGAACCTATCAACTCATCCTTAGTTTTAGCTAAATCAATTGCAATGAAATCTGTTGCAACAGATGACTAAGCTGTTGGAAATTGTCAAATAAATATTGAGATCTACTGCAACAGATTACCTATCTATTTTAATTATCAAATAGACATTTACATCTATTGCTATAGATGACTGAGCTATTAGAAATTTTCAAATAAAAATTGATATCTGTTGCAACAGATTACATATCTATTTGAAAATCCTTCTTTTTATTTTAAAGCAATTTTCTATCTAAAATAAAATAGATAAAATACTAAGGCAGTAAAAAATCTTTCTTGGATAACTCAAAAATCTCCTCCTTGAGTATTCTTATCTTCTCTTTTCAATTTCACCTGTCTCCTTGTGCCTCACAAAGTTATTAATGAATATTAATTCTTCTCTCTTCTTTTTCTTTCTCTCCTCTTTTGGTTATCACAACTATCTCCTTTTTTCTCTCCTTTCTCTTCTCTTTCTCGTGAGGATCCTTTTAGATCTCAATCGTTCTATATCCTTTTTCAACTGAAATTGTTGTTCTAATCCCCTTGCTTTTAACATTGCAGATATGATGCACTATTGTTATTTTATTCTCGTCTTATTCTTTGCAAATCATTTAAATTAGTTATCTACATCTTTTTCTTTTATTTAATTACCCTTTACCCATATTCTATTTATTTAAAAAATTTGAAGGAAAAGTACTTTTAAGTTTAAAATCCATGTTGGTAGTATTATTTTTGGTTTGTATTTTATTTATTTCTTTGTTGTTGATGATGTCATTGATGTTGTTATTGATGTTGTTGGTGGGTTTGGTGTTGTTGAAATATGTGGTGTGATGTTGTTGATAGTGTTGTAACAAATGATGTTGTTGATACAGTTGTTGATGTTGCAACAGACATAGCAACTGCTGGAATAAATCAAACCACTAGAAAGGCTAGTTTGATGTTTTCCAACAGATTTCACATCTTTTGTTACAGACTCCACATCTGTTGCAACATATGTGTAGCCTATTACAATAGATTGCCCATCTGTTTAGGAATCTGTTATAACAGATGTGGAGTCTGTTACAACAAATGTGTAATCTGTTGGAATATATCAAACAAACCTTGCTAGTGATTTGATTTATTCCAATAGTTGCTCATGTGGAGTCTGTTGCAATAGATGTATAATTTGTTGTAACATATGGGTAATATGTTGCAAAATAAAGACAATCTATTATTAAAAATGGGGGACCTATTGAACAGATGTTGAAATGTGTTGTATTCATTCAATTTTGTGTTACCTTTTTTAAAAGATTGCAGACATTGATTATGTGCATGAATAATTCATGGGTTGATAATGACTCGGTATAGTTTATATGACATAATTTCATGTTGAACAATCTAAATGAATTAAATGGTTACTTTTGATTTTCCTCTTTAAAACTAAGCTTAAAAGAAATTGTCAAGTATTTCATTGAACATGGCATTCATTATATTCATATAACTAAATAGTGTATTAGAATTAAAATAACTTTCTTTAAACTCAAGAAACTAAGTTTTCATATAAATTTCAAGTTTTAATAATTAATAAACGCTTTTTCAACACTTTTATTAAATTTTTTTCAAAGGTATTATCTTTATATAAAATCAAGACTTTGCAAAATTAGCCATTTTATTTAGTTACACTACATTCTATCTTTTCAACCCTTATTCGAGATTTCAAGTTTAATTAAACGTGAGGTATACATATTCATTTGCTACCACATACGAGGTATATTATTTTCGATATTATTATAGTAATTATTTTTATCATTATTATCATTCCTTATCATTTCCATTTTTATTTATACTCCATTAGTACTATTAATTGTCATTATAACATTACTATTACTATTATTGTTTATTACTGTCATTATTATTTACATTTCTTATCACTATTTTAAGCAAAAATAAAAGTTTTTCTTAATATTTTCCTAAACTAAGTGTAAGGACTATTTTCGGATAGGCTCTGAGGGGTTCCTAACACCTTCCCCTCGAGTAACCTAAACTCTTACTCAGAATCTCTTAATATTTTCAAAAGACCAAAACAGAGTTTTCGACATAAAAAATAATTTTTTTCCTAATTTTCCTAAAAAGTTAGGTGGCGGCTGTAAAAAACTAAATTTTTGAATCCCAAGAGTCATTAAACGCCACCATACGTCATGTGCTATTTTGACAGGTTCAAAATAGGGCTCGACAGAATGGCGACTCTGCTGGGTAAATAATGAACTTAGGTTTTAACCTTAACATGCTTAGTTTAGGATTTTTATGATTTATTATGTTATTTGCTTTACGGATATTTATATCACTCTCTGTGTGAAAGAGCGCGAGCCAAATCCAAACTTGCATTCCTTATTTGTTTGAACAACACTACTTGTTACTGCTTTATCACTTGCATTTTCTTATCAAGTCTTGGTCGTACATAATTCACACACTGAACACACGAGAGGTGTACTGCACTTCTCCGAACCTTCTTTGGATTCCTTAGTTTCAGAGTCGGTGCAATTAGGTTAGTGTACCTTCTCCCAGATATTCAGTCCCACTCTTAAATATTTAGGGAAAAATCTTACTCTAGTAATAGGTCATGCTGCATAAACCTTAGGTGGGATGGTCCAAGGTATCATCTTCGCAACTAGGAAGCCACCATTTCGTCAGAAGGTTATGAAGCCTTTATGATTTATTTTGTACTAGAACTTATTTAGATAGTCCAGAAATTGATCATTAATGGATTCAGGACAATCAGATTGACCTTCTTTTACTCTTCTTTCATCCACCATCATTGTCAAGTCAATAGATATAGAGCATTACCCCGACTTTCCAACATTTTACTCTTCTTTTACAGAGCATTGTTAGAACTCTGCTTTACCAATATCTTTCTCAAAGTCTATGAAAGCAGAGTGTTCTAAAAAAAGGGTTTTGCTTTTGTTCGACTTTCTTTTCAAGTCCACATGTATGGAATATACTAAAAAACTTCACATACGTCTAACTTCTTCTGATTAACATGGGAGTGGAATGTCATCAAGCATTCTTCCAATATTTGATTCCTTCTTTCAAGTCAACAGACGTAGAATATTATTCAAAGCTCTGCATTTATTTGACACCCTTTTTCAAGGCAATGGATGTGGAATATTATTCATCTTCGCCCACTTCTAACTCTTTCCATCCAATGAGCATGAGGCATCGTTAATATTTATCTTTCGTTCGATACCTCTATTACAAGATCCTTATTCACCAATAACGAGGCTTGAGATACTTTAAAGCATCATTTTAGCCTGCTTTTATCAATTCATACCGACTATCTATCTTTATTACCATCATCAAGGCCTATCTTAGCCACCCTTGTTGGATATATTCCCTTCTCAAGAAAACTTAGAATTGTTCTGAATCCAAAATGTGTCAATTTCTAACCTCATATATATCAATTTATTTGAGTGAAGGCCTACCTCTGGTAAAAAGAGGCTCCAAAATATAGCATGCGCTTACTTGACATTGTCTGAATGTGCTTGTCCATAGACATGAACTAACTCTTTAACTTTCATTTGTATTTGCATTATGCCCCGACAGAGATTGATTTTGTTGATCGATAGAACTAGCCGACTTAAGCTATATATCCCAAAAATGAACACTAATATCGTCGACCTGACTAGAAGTGTTCCAACACTAGAAAACGTATCAGGGGCTTTCAAAAGATAAGATGATGCAGATAAGGAAGAGCGTATTTTTCTCTTGGAGCAACAACTTGAGACATTAAGAGAAGAACTACACCAAAGAAGGGACCCCGCACAACCATCTGTGGCTACTCTACTGCGCCCTCCTCTTTTTTTATCACTAGAAACTCCAATACTTGAACACTATCAGTCAGTACAACCTCCCACAACAACTATTGGCTTAACAAATCCATCATCCCCGTTTACACTCATCACCTCCCATAAATTTCCTCGTTCCACCCCACATCCTAATGTTGTCACATCTATTTCTGATATTCAACAAAAAAATCACGCTACCTTTCAAGAACAATATATTTCTTCAATATGCGTGACTGAGACACCCGTTTTCACCATGCCTACTAAAAGTAAGATTTCGATAAGTACAAAGACAAAAGAGGGGGATGACATAATCGTAAACGAGCTTCGTAATCTAAAGCGAACGATGAAACACCTCAAGGAAAATCAAGTCAACGAGCATTGGAACTACAAAGATTTATGTATCCATCCAGATGTTGTTTGTTAGTCGGGTTCAAGCCACCTAAGTTTGACTTGTTTGATGGAACCGGCGATCCTCATACTCATTTAAGAGCATATTGTTATAAATTAGTAGGGAATGGCAAAAATGAGAATCTCATAATGAAGTTGTTCATTAGAAGTTTGTCTAGTGAGGCTCTCGTTTGGTACACCAAACAAGACCCTCGTCATTGGCACAAATAAAGCGACATAGATGAAGACTTTATGAATTGTTTCAAGTTTAATACAGAAATCGTACTTGATCAACTTTCCCTCATTAATATACAAAAGAAGCCCTCTGAATCATTCCAGGAATATGATCGACGAAGGAGGTCCGGGGCGAAAAAGGTTCAACCACCAATGGATGAAAGTGAATTAATGAAGTATTTTATCCGCAGTCAAAAGAGTATCTATTTTGAAAGGATAATGTCCACATTAGGGCAGAAGTTTGCTAATTAAGTCAAAATAGGGAATTTTATAGAAGAGGCGATTAACTCTAGAAAGATTAAGTCCGCAAATAACTCAAGAGAGTCTACTCGGTTAGAGTTCATCGAAGGAGCCAAGGTGGAGAATTAAGAAGAAGTATTTATTGTGTTACCACACCACTCAATACTTGAACATCCCAATCACTTCAAAACCCTGATAACGAACCGATACAAATATCGAATCACAAACTACTTCATGCATATAATTTCCAACAAAATTACCTTCGACCCCAAGATCCCACATACCAAAATTTATCACGGTCATGCATACCAATCCAAGTGTCATTTTATCAAAATCAGACACCTTCTGCGCTTGGATAAAATTCAAAAGGAAACCGCAGTCGAAGCCATTGACACTTTTGTTTGAAAGATTGAGAGCTATAAATTTATTTGAGGGCATAGGATTCCCCTCTGATTATCATACAATAGAACTACGTTCTGACCTGATTTATCATGATGAGATACGTAGGCAACCCTCATTGGGTTCGGTTGTACTTAAGTAGAATAAATTTCCTTTATAATTGGAACTATGTGTGACCTGATTTCCTTTGGTGGGATATGTAGGCAACCTATACAAAGCTCGGTCCCTTTATAATACAAAAATCTATTTTCCCTAACAACGAGCTAAACTTGAACAGAATAGTATCCAAGAAATCCAAAACGATCCGTCAAGACTATCCCAAGATACGCAGTAAAGAATCATTAAGAAAGTCTGTCCAAGAGACTGGGCAAAATTTTGAAGAATACTTCAAAAATCAATGAAGGCTAGGACGTTCAACTTGAAAATGTTACAATCAATGTTGATTTGTACCAAATAATACAAGTCATCACAAAAGTTGCAAGATATCAACAGGGGATAACTTATCTATAATATCAAAGAAATGCACCAAGTGTCAATACGAAAGACACTCCCACTACTTAACCAAAGATCTTCTCTACAAATACTGTTAAAAGATACTATTAATCCAAATGCTCCAAAATCACATCGAGAATCAGCGCAGGATCAAACACTCGTTACTTCAGTCATAAGGAGATCAACCGAATCTTCAGGAGGATTTCCAAAATATGCTCAATAGCATTCAAGCTTAGATTATGACTAATACATCGATCGAGGATATCAACATTCAATAACTGTTGACACGCGAGATAGCATATGCTGGCGTTGAGGATATCTCATCATCTTATGAATCAGTATCTGAAGCACAAGATTCAAAGGTACATCTTTACGTCGCTATTTGAAAGCTAACGACATATGAGATTTCCTTAAAATTGATAATTTGAGGATCATCTATAAGTCATATTATTTGAAATAAGATAGTGTGCAAGATTACCTCTGAGTTGATAGTCCATAGGTCATTCGTAAGCCGCAATAACATCCTAACCGGATAGTATGCAAGGTAACCCAAAAATTGATAGTTCGAAGGTTATCCATAATTCGTAATTAAATCCTTACCGGAGAATATGCGAGATCATCAAATTGAAACGTCCAAGGGTTCTCTATAAGCCGCGTCATATCCAAGATCGATTATGTGCAGGATTACCCTAGGACTAGCAATTTGAGAGATATTTATAAGTCATATTGTGTCCAAGGTCGGAAGATGTACAGGAACACCTGAAAGCTAGCGATTGGAGGGATATCTGTAAGTCATCTCTTATCCAAGGTCGGATAATGTACAATATTATCTAAATTCTTGCAGTTCAAAGAATATCCATAAGTCGCCTCGTATCCAACATTAAATAATTCAAAAGATAATCCAAAGATTGACGATTCAAGGGGAATCTATATGTCGTATTGATAAAAAAGATGCGCAATACTTATCTGAGATAGTATGTAAAGAATTATTGGTAATAACCAGAGAGGTTATCATTCCACAAGCATTATGGTGACTCAAAAGGGTTACTAAATCAACACAAGATTACACAATTGCAGGAACCCTTCTACATAAAGTGTCGTCGGTGTCCAAAAGGGGCACCCCACTTTGAAGACATATTCAACTGACAAATGATTATGCAACAACCAAAAAGGTTGTTGTGTCTGTTGTTGCAAGTTATTTCTTTTCAAACAGGTACACGAAAGGATGACTGTTGTGGACCCAAAAAGAGTTCATATACGAAGACGCCCACAAGATAAGGAAACAATCAATAAGGAGCTTAATAAATATTCGAAGTTTACGCAGAGAAGACTCGCATATGTATCCAAGCCTCTTGCTTTCATCAAAATGCAAGTCAGCGAGACTACATATGAAGATAGCTTATACAACGCGTTCACTACTCTTCCGCTCAAAACCATGACATGAAGGAACCGACATTGAGATGCAAATCTCAATGCTTAATCAACTCTAACAACTTACAAAAGCATCGCTCAAATTAAGGAATTCTTTGATGTTATTTGAAAAAAATAATAAGATGTTAAAGACTCTTACATAAGAGACACGACTTTAGCAAATGACCAAATGAGCTTTCGAAAGTAAGCTCATGATTATCAACCTTACCATTCTCCACCCACCCACCCTTGTGGCCAAATTTTCTTGATTCTCCTCCAGATTTTCTTGATTCTCTTAACCCAAAACTATGCTTTTACTTAATTCCTATTGTAGGATACGTAGGCAGCCATGAGTCAGGCTCAGTCATATCAATAGAATATTCTCTCTAGCCTTTCAAAAAATTTCATTTATCATCTCAAGCCACATCGATCGCATTGCTTTGAAAGAAGTCTGAGAGCGAAGATCAAGAAGGAGAAAGTCCCCACCCGAAGACATACCAATATAAGTACATCATGTGGAGTTAGGGAGCGTCACTACTCTATATCCCGAAGCTACCAAATAGATTATCAATTGTCAAAAGATTAAAGGATAAGATAGCTGCTAGTTCGAGTTCTCGATCAACACAAAATCAACCCCCTTCCCAAACTAAGAAACTTTCTTTGAGCACAGGAACAACGATGTTACACAAAGGTTCGAACATCTTGGAAGCCCAAGTGATGCTTCATCATCATGATATAAACACCCAGGTATCATCAATTTATCCATAATTATTTCAAGAATCTGAGGAATGTTCTCAAATCTTGCAGGTCTCGATAGTACTCAAGGAAGTATGTATCCAGTATCTTATAACATTCTATTAGAAACTCAATGTCGCATCGCTATCACAAACCAAAAGGCCAGGTCACATTAAAAGAATTTTCCTTTTAAGCTTCGACCATCAAGTACTAACTAATTCTCCATGAAACTCTAACATAATAAATACAAGGGATGTCCACCCAGAATAATAGGACAAGGCAGTCCTCCCCGAATAATAGGACCGAACAGTCCGCCCTGAACAATAGGACAGGGCACGTCCACCCCGAACAATAGGACAGGTCAAGTTTGCCTCGAATAATAGGATAGGAAAAGTCCACCCCAAACAATAGGACAGGGCAAGTCCGCCCTAAACAATAGGACAGGGAAAGCCCTCCCCAACAATAGGGCATAACACAACTTTATTTCTCCAGCAAACTGCCTTGCCAAATGAAGCACTTTACAATTTCAGCAATCACCCCACCGATCAAAAACCTCTATAGTGCGAGATGCATCAATACCTACGATACATTCACTTATCATGAAGGATACGTCAAATTTGTTTGAATATCTAAAAGCTACTCTTTACATTATAATTTAATTTTTGAACAACAGGTATTTTTCACCCCTTTTACCTGTTTTGTAGAAATATGTAGCACAATGTGGAACTACCCTCTTAGCAGCAAACTGGGACAAGCTAGCGAAATGTCAAGCATTCCTAGCTAAGTCAAGGATTTCGGCGAAGAAACTCAACTCAACTCGACTCAAGTTTTCATTTTCATAATCTTTAGTGTCATTCCCCAGTGCCATCTTAATCCGACATTGGGGAAATTTTTGAAAATACACAACCTCCTTTTCTCTTAAAATCCCCAACAGATATTTTATCCAACATCTCTTCATCTCAGCTATTCTGAACAGCCAATTTTTGGGACTTGCACCCGTATCCATTTTATTCGTACTGAAATTTTTATTATCATCCTCCAAGAAATCCAGTGTCACCATAATTTTATATCGGGGCAAAATTTGATAAATATCAAATTTTGCTACATTTTGAACTACAAATGACTTGATTTCTCATAAAACCAAAGATATGTAGGCAGCTCAAAAACTGAAGCCCGGCCATAATCTTTCAAACATTTTATTTTGTTCGAGACAAAATTGGTTACGCAATGTGATTGCCCAAAGATTTTCACACAAATCTTCGGTCACTCAAGGGCGCAACTGTTGACACCCAATTTTGGCTCACCCTTTTTACTTTAATTACTTTTTCGGTGTTCTTATCCCTAAATAATTTTTGAAAATTAAATAGGAAATAAGATTCATATTTTTTTCTATAATTTTTTAAATAATAAAAGAGAATCTATTTTTCTATCGTAATATAAAATATTTTAATTAAATATAATTAAATATTTTAACGAATAAAAATATCTTTTGGTATTCGCATTCACATCCTTTCTAACTTTATTTTTGCACAATATTGTAACCATATATGCATATTTTATTACATAAAATATATTTTTAAGCTATATATATATTTTTATTATATTCTTAATTTTATATATATATTCTTATTTTTACACACACATATTTATTGTTAATATTAAATTATAAAAGATATTAAATTGGATGCTGATGCAAATTATGTATGTAACTTATTTTATTACATATATTAAATTTAGACCATCCGATTTTGATCGGACGACCCATACTTCAGTCAACAAAGCAGTACAAATAGACCACATTTTCTCTTATTAAGCAAAACACGCGTGCCCCTTTACCTCTTCCCAAAAAACATCGTGTAATCACATCCTTATTTCCCAAAACTTGTAACCACTACCAACACCCCTGCGTCTTCTCTCTTCTCTTCCTCCTCATCTACCACCCCAAAGCGGAAGTGGATAGCATTCATAGCTGCCATAACCCTAGAACCACAGCTAAGACTTTCCCCAAATTTGCCTCCTCCGGCCTGTGAACTCAAAAAAACTGGAAAAAAAGTTCCCAAATTCGTGCAAGAACTAAAAATTTCTTGAAATTCGTTATTGAAAGCCTGCAAGAGGTCAAAGATTGGAGTAGGGGAGGTTTCAAAATTCAAAATTCCCTCTCTTTTTTATCATTTCTTTATTTTAAGGTTTTAATTCCAAACTTTGAAGTCTGAATTTGTGCCTATAAAAGGGGGTTTTTGATTGGAGGGTGAAGAGATTGGGGTTTTTTTGGATGTTCAAAAACAGAAGAGGGAGATTTAGAAAATTAGGGGAAATCCAAAATAAAGGGACTTCTTTGAAAAAGGTTCAAAAAGGGGTTCTCGATTTTGGGGGATAAGAGAGAAAATTAAGATTTCAAATTTGGAGAGGGGAGAGAACACATTCAAATTTTCAAAAAATCTTTGGTATTTTCTTGATTCCAAGATTGAGTTACAAAGCCGGAAACTTAACGTTGAAGCCTCTGTTTGCTGCCCCAAAAAGGGTGCGAATCTCGCCTTTGTTTCTTTGTTCATCTTTTCTTCATCTCGTTTGGTTTAAAACATGTGGTTCTATTCTATTCTTAAATTTGATTGTTGGTTTTCCATTGCCTTTGCGAATAAAAGAAAATTATGACTTTTTGTGAATTTAGCCCGTGTGTAAATATAACACCAGGTCTGTAAATAGGTAAAAACATGATATTTTTGGCTTCAAATTAGGTTGTGATGGTGTGTCGTTTAATTTTGTTTCCTCTTGATTCGGATTTGGGACTGGTGGAAGCAAAAAGTATGAAAATCACCTTGTTTCCTGTGTTTCCCTGTTTAGATGTGTATATGTGGATATGTGTATGTGTTCGTTCATCTTGTTTTGGGCATTGCATATGTGTTTATCAGTGAATCAGATCATGTGTTTGTCATAAAGTACATGGCTGTTTTGAGTATATGAGAGCGATTTCTATCTCTTCTCGACTCCATTGTTATCTTTTCCATATAAACTTTGTACTCCATCTTGACTTTGCTGTTATGCTGTATTAGCGTTATATCTTTGTTAGGATTTTCTACAAGTGTGCGCCGGTATAAATATTAAGATATGTGGCGGTTTTGAAACTCTATTTTTCTATTATTCCTGAAATCAGAACCTTGGTTGCTTTGTGTTTACATGCTCTTTTGGATTTGAGACGAATAAAGTTTTGCAAGAAACTTTCTAGCCTGGCCATAATATGGTTAGATCTCAAATCGACAGTTTGTTTCCCTCTCTTATTTATTTGACATTCATGTGAGAGTATGAGTATTCTCTAAGGTAGTAGTGATTCGAAAATGTCACAGCTTTGCACAAGTTTTTATGCTTAACATGTTATGTCTATTAAGATGGTACTTTTACACAGTTAAGTGCACTTTTACGCGAATTTTTTTTACATCTATAAAGTTGCATCACTTTGTTTGATATTTGTAAAATTATCCTTGATATTTTGTATAGGTTTTAATCATTCATGAAATTGCCTTACTTGTAAAATTGGTATATTGTAGAAACTTTTCCTTTATTTCCTTGGTGTGGATTTCTTAAAGCTTTATTCTGTATACGTATGTTTTCATTGATAAGGGTCTAATATAATTTTGCTCTCTCTCTCTCGCAAACTAGATTGAAATCATTAGAAGCCTGGTAGTTTAGAAATCATTAGAAATCTGATAGTTTACTTATTTATTACGCGCTCAAACATTCGAAATACGGCATAGCTATTGAGTTGCAAGTAATGTGTCACATGGGATAGCTGTACGGTGCCCCTTCGTCCCTCTGTTTCTTTTAACTCAATTGAGAATAGCCTAGTTAAATCATGTTGCATGGTGATGGACTATCAACTTAATCATTTATTTGTACTGATGCTTAGTTAGTTTATGACAAAATGTGCTTGACTTTCGAATTGTTCTAGTTTGAATCCTTATTTAGTACTTGAATCTCGTGCATTTTGTTTTTGGAGTTATATTCAGTAATACCCTTGAACCATATTTCATTATTTCAGTCTGGTTCAAACTTTATAGTATTCAATTTCCTTATGTGTCGCTCAATCCTTTGGTTACGAATTATACTTTGTTGTTCATTTACTCTATTCAGATTTGATTTTTAATTCTTCTCTTTCCTTTGATCCATGTGACATGAATTCGAGTCCATTTGGATTCCATTTATCCTCACATTCGAGCTTCGTCATGTCCGAGCCTCAACCAAGTCCCAAAAACGGATTGAGAGACAAAAAGCAAGGCTGTCGATGCGTGTATACATAAGATATACACTAAATATACAAAAACTCTGAGAAAGAATAGTTGCTGTATACAGATGATATACACTAAAATAATGGATTGAAATTCATGGGATTCAGGCCCAAAAACTGGGCAGCCCATAAAATGGGCCCAAAGGGCCCAATTCTAACTCTTCCTTTATTTCAAATTCTTGTTTATTTGTATTTATCTTGTTTATTTGTATTTATTTGAACACCCTAACTAATTAATTTAGATAAATCCCCTAAGTCATTACCATTTTATTTTATCACGTATTTTAGTCAATTCGTGATTCCTAACCTAGTGTATTTCGTCTAAATGAATTAAATGGTTACTTTCAATTTTCCTCTTTGAAACTAAGCTTAAAAGAAATCGTTAAGTATTTCATTGAACATGACATTCATTATATTCATATAACTAAATAGTCTATTAGAATTAAAATAACTTTCTTTGAACTCAAGAAACTAAATTTTCTTATAAATTTCAAGTTTTCATAATTAATAAAGGCTTTTTCAACACTTTTTTTAAATTTTTTTAAAGGTACTATCTTTATATAAAATCAAGACTTTGCAAAATTAGCCATTTTATTTAGTTACGCTACATTCTATTTTTTCAACCCTTATTCGAGGTTTAAGTAAACGTGAGGTATACTTATTAATCTGTTACCACATACGAGGTATATTATTTTCAATATTATTAAAGTAATTATTTTTATCATTATTATCGTCCCTTATCATTTCCATTATTTGTACTCCATTAGTACTATTAATTATCATTATAACATTACTATTACTATTATTGTTTATTACTACCATTTCTTATCACTGTTTTAAGCAAAAATAAAAGTTTTTCCTAATATTTTCCTAAACTAAGTATAATATTTTTCTAATTTTTGAATCCCAAGAGTCATTAAAAGCCATTATACGTCGTGTGCTGTTTCGACCGGTTCTAAATAAGGCTCGACATGTAGTAGTATTCAAATTCAAAGAAATGGCAAGCTAGGGTTATGTCCACCTTGTAGTTTTCAATACTTTC
This sequence comes from Capsicum annuum, assembly GCF_002878395.1. Taxonomy (NCBI): domain Eukaryota; kingdom Viridiplantae; phylum Streptophyta; class Magnoliopsida; order Solanales; family Solanaceae; genus Capsicum; species Capsicum annuum. The sequence continues at coordinate 63,054,319 of NC_061120.1, forward strand.
TAATTATGGGCTTTACGAATTCATTTATGTGTTGTGCTTACAGAGAAACGTATTGTATTTAATAACATAATCCTAGTGTTTCTCAACCATCAAGGACTAATTTACTTTAGTTCTCTTGAATCAAAAGTGTTTACAAAAACAATACGAAATCTCCAAGTAGTTAATCCTATTAAGGAATCAACATATGAAATAGGGGTTGGAAATTCTACTTTCTTGTCACTACTCTCTTTTCCGAACCTCAACCGTTCTATCAAACAAGTTGAATTTTAAGGCATATCCTATATGTTTGCAACCACGAGAATTCAAGATAGATGAAGAGAGTATGATGTAAACAAATCAATGCATAATAAATTCAAAACCCAAAGTAATAGATTGTATACTACAAGGCTTCCATAACCGTAACTAATAAACTTAGCTACTCATGAGTAAAACGGAAATCACAAAAGAAATATTCATCATACCAAAAAGTGAACCCAATTTTTGGTGGAGAAGAAGGAGTTGCGTTTCTCTCTTAGTGCTAAACCGCCACTCTCAGTGCAAAAAATAATACAGAATAATGAATAATATGTGAATTGTCGGCATTAAGTAGTTTTAATAACTTTCCCTCATAATTTCCTTCTAAGTCCCTAGACTAACTCTAAATGATAAATTAGTCTTGGGCATGGTTTTTAGGTGCCACATTTGGTCCAAACCGCTACTCTCTCTTGTGTCATATGCTATCCGCATTCCATAGTCCTATTATGTCTCCATCTACCTCATTAATACCTGAAATCATACTAATCACATCGGTTAGCTCAATTACATAAAAGTAGAGTAAAAACATAAGAAACTAGGCACTTTTTTCTCCAAACATAGCTAAAATATGGGTAAATTATGGTGCTTAGGCATATAAATACACCCAAGATCAGATATTAAGTCTATGTTTTATAGTTGACAAGTTCTAGTTCTGAATTTTATATCACGACTGATATTGTCTTCAATTTAAGAACTATAATTATAAGAAATATGAATGGGAGACATGTTGGCCCTTATCATATGCAACCTATTATCAGTATGACTAAGGAATTATCATTGTAATGAAGGATATGTAGGCTCATCCTATTTCTTTATGTACAATTTTTTTCCAATTAACATGAGATGCTTTATACAATGGATTACTTTGATGTAGGCTATGGTTATTCAATCCATTTTGCCATTTTGATAATTAACATCAATTTTAAGTTATTTAATGTAAGATGTCATTTTTGAGTTCCTATTATCATATGTTTGGGTTAGCTACAACATCCCGAATATATGTTAGAAAGAAAACAAGTCTTTAATCTTGTAAAGTTGAGTGATTGAAATATTATAATGACATCTAATAAATTCCTATTATCTTATAAAAATGGTAATCTTACCCCACATAGAGGTAACTAGTTTGGTTAGATCAATTAGAATAGATAGTAAAACTTTTTGTTTAAAAATTATCTTATGCCCACAGGTATGAATTATTTTATAGTTTTATTTGATTTAATAGTCTAATCAAGTTAAGTAATTCTATGCATGGGTTGCAACCTCTACCCACTAGAAGATTTAGAATTTACTTAAGAATCGGTATTTACGTGATTTATTTTGATGGTTATGTATTTCATAGTTTATGTATGTGTATCCTTATTTTGCAATTAACACAACTTTTCCTATTGCTCTATTCAATGAAAATGCTCTAATTCCAATGTTGTCCAGTGAAAACTTTATTGAATGGAAGGATAAAGTCCTCCTCACTGTAGGGTGTTCGGATCTAAATCCAACACTTCCTGTGGAAGAGCCACCTAAGCCCATGGAATCAAGTATGACAAAGGTTAAGGCTTTTTATGAGCGGTGGGAGCGATCTAATCGCTTGAGTTAATGGCTCATATAAGTCAAAGCAGTAGGAGCTTCACCCCTAACAATGAAAATTCCAAGCTTACATGAAGACAATTAATGAATAATTTGTAAGCTTTGACAAGGCATTGGCTAGTAGCCTTATGAAAAGGCTATCAAGTATAGCATTTAATAGAAGTTGAACAGTGGTATTTTATAGAAGTTGTATAGTGCGCGATCACATTATGGGGATAAGAGATATTTCTATGAAATTCAAGTACTTTAAAGTTGGTATGTCTGTACCATTTCTTGTGTCTTTTGTTCTCAACTTTCTTCCTACAGAATATGATCATTTTAAGATATCTTACAACACACATAAAGATAAATGATCAATCAATGAACTCTTAATTATGTGTGTGCAAGAAGAGGTTAGGTTTGAACATGAGACACCAAAAAGTGATAATTTAGGGACTCATGATAAGAAAAATTCAATAAAGGGTAAAAGTGTTCCCATGAAGAAGAAGGGCAAACATAACAAGGACACTTGTTGTTTCTACAGAAAAAAGGGACACTAGAAAAAAGATTGCCAGAAATACAATACGTAGCTCCAGAAGAAAGGTAATTTTACCTTTGTATGTTGTGAATCTAATTTCATTGACGTTTTTGATAATACATGGTAGATCAATTTTGGTTCCACAACTTATATTGATAAAACCATGTAGGATTTTCTAACTCTAAGGAAGCCGGTGGGAAGTGAACAAAATATTTATTCTGGCAATAGGACAACATCACATGTGAAAGGTGTGAGGAATTATAGGCTCATTTTAAAATATGGTTTTCAATTATATTTAGAAAATACTTTTCATGTTACATCGTATTCTAGGAATTTAATTTCTCTTTCTAGACTATCAATAGCTAGTTATGATTTCAATTTTTATTTATCTACAATGAAACTTTTGAAAGGCAATAAAGTCATTGATTTTGAAAATGTGTATGAAAAGTTATTTAAATTGGAGCTAGCCCCATGACTAAATGTAATGTCATAACTCTGCATGATAAAAAAAAATTAGCTCTAAGTGATGTATTATCAATGAGAACTCATCAAGTCTTTGGCCAAAAATATTGTGACATATCGCTATTGAAAGAATTAAAAGGTTAGTTATTGATGGAGTTTTTGGAGCTCTTGATTTTTCTGACTTTGGGACTTGTATGGACTGCATAAAGGTTAAGCAGGCCAACAAATTCACTAAAGGTGCCTAAAGGGGTTCTCAATTGCTTGAGATCATACATACAAATATTTGTGAACCTTCTCCTATCCCTTTCTTAAATGGTGAGAGATATTTTATCTCATTTATTGATGACAATTCAAGATATATGTAACTCTATCTTTTGTTTATTAAATCAGAAGCACTTGATATTTTTAAAGTTTTTAAAATAGAAGGACAGAAACAGATTGGAACTCAGATCAAAGGTGGAGAATATTATGGTAGGTACACAGAAAAGAGACAAGTTAAGGGTCCATTTGCTGAGTTTATTAAAGAAAAAGATATAATTGCATAATACACCATGTCAGGAACACGACAATAAAATGATGTGGTAGAAAGAAGGAATTGAACATTAATGGACATGATAAGAAACATGATTAGAAAATCAAGTTTATCTTTATTATTATGGAGTAAAGGCTTAAAAAGATATGTATATATTTTAAATAGGGTTCTATTCAAGGCTATTCCCAAGACACCCTTAGAATTATTTAAGGGATAGAAATCTAGTTTAAGACATTTACACGTTCGGGTATATCCAACTGAAGTGGGGACTTATAATTCATATTTAAAAAGAGTTGGATGAACGAACAATAAGTGATTTATTTATAGGCTATGTGGTTAACTCTAAGGGATTTAGATTTTATTCTCCTTCTCATTCTCCTAAAATTTTTGAGGCTAGAAATGCTAAATTTCTCGAGGAACATGAAGTAAGTGGCAGTGGTTCAAATCAAGTGGTGGAACGAAAAAAGGTAAGAGAACCACTTATGGTACCTTTATATACTGAAAAATTGAATATAAATCAGTTAAATTGTCATGTATTACCTGAAGAGCAACAAGTTCAAGAGTCACCACAACTTGATGAGTCACATGAAAAACAACCTACTTTACCTAAACCCATTATTAAAGGAGCACCTGAATAAGTGGAAGTAAGAAGATCCTCAAGAGCTTGTATACCAATAATTTCTAGTGACTATGTTGTATATCTTTAAGAGTCTAATTATGATATTGGACTAGAAGATTCTCTATATTCTTTTTCACAAGTCATAAGTGGAGAACACTCCAGACTTTAGTATGATGCCATGAAAGAAGAGATGGAATCTATGGCTAAAAATAAAGTCTAGAATCTCCTAAAATTACTAAAGGAGTCTCTACTATAGGATCTAAATGAGTTTATAAAACCAAAAGAGACTCATCTAATCATGTTTAACGATATAAAGCTAGACTTGTGGTCAAAGGTTTCACTCAAAAAGAAGGTCTTGATTCCTATGAAACTTTCTCTCCTGTATCAAAGAAATTCATTAAAAACAAGCATGTCATTAGTAGCTCATTTTGATTTAGAGATACATCAAATGAATATGAAAGTGGCTTTCCTAAATAGATATCTTGAAGAAGAGGTATATATATGTTAGCCTGAAGGATTTAGTGATAAGGATGAAATCACCTTATTTACAAGTTGAATAAATCTATTTATGGACTAAAATAGACTTCCTGCTAATGGTATATTAAATTTTATAATGGTGTTTCTTCATTCAGATTTACGGAGAACATCATTGATCAATGTAAAAAACCTTAAAATAAGTGAGAGTAAATATATTTTTCTAGTCCTATATGTGGATGAAATTTTATTTGCTAGTAATGGTTTGGAGTTGTTGCATGAGATGAAATAGTTTCGTATCCAGAATTTTAAAATAAAAGATATGGGTGAAGCCTTATATGTCATTTACATAAAGATTCACAAAGATAGATCTAAACGACTGTTTGGACTATCTCAAAGAGCCTACATTAAATTTTTTTTTTGAAAAGATACGGAATGAAGAACTATTCACCTATAGAAATATCTATCATTAAAGGTGACAAATTTTCATTGAATCAAATGCCCATAAAATACATTGGAACAAGATCAAATGAAAGGCATCCCATATGTTTCACTTATTAAGAGCCTTATATATGCACAGGTCTACCCTAGACATGATATTGACTTTGTAGTAGGAATGCTTAGTAGATATAAAAGTAACCATGATATTGATTGTTATAAAACTAGTAAAAAGGGTTTTGAGATATTTACAAGGAACCAAGGATATTAAGCTTACGTATAGATATTCTGACTCATTAAAATTCATTGGGTATTCAGAATTCAATTTGGGTGGATGCAAAGATAATGGTAAATCTACTTTTGGATACATTTTTTCTTGCTAGAGGTGTTGTTTCTTGGAGAGGTGTTAAGCAAACCAGTGTTGCAATATCCACAATGGAAGCTGAATTAGTAATATGCTATGAAGCTATATCACAGGCGTTATGATTGAAGAACTTTACTTCAAGTCTTAAAGTTATTGATTCTATTACAAGATATTGAGATTGTTTTGTGATAGTTCAGCTACGGTATTCTTTTCAAGGAATAATAAGAGTGGCAGTCAAAGTAAGCACATCTACATAAAGCATTTTAATGGTTAAAGATCATGTGAAGAAGTAAGATGTAATTTTTAAACATATTAGTACTACTTTAATGATTGCGATATGACTAAAGGTTTACCAATTAATGTTTTCAAGGATCATGTGACCCGTACTCAGTAACTCATTGTAGTCTTGTTATGTTCTCTAATAAATTTATCTAGACATTATTGTTTTTGTTATCATGAACGTGCATACTTTGGTTTTCATGTATTATAAAGTGATTATTGGAAAGTTGGACTCTAAATGACTTATTTTAAGCTCATTTATAAAGTTGCTAGACACTTTATTTAGAACATATTGTACATCATAATACATGAAAGAAAGTATTTGATTAAAAGCATGACCTCCATGATCCTTGTATTAATATATTCATGATAAAAGTGTTTTTTTATAACTATTAAGTTGAGTGAATATGCGTTAATAGCCATATTTTTTATTTTCACTCATAAAAGATTATCTGATTTCGATATGTGGGTCAAGTGGTAAAATGTGAGAATATTACATATAATATTACGTATTAATGACTCACATATTTTTTGATAAAAAACTTATCTTGTCTCCCAAGTAAAGTAATAAATCAGTCAATTATTTTTTCTCCAAATTATGTATATATGGTATTTCTTTGATGGCAAGAAATAACTATAAAAATCCCTAGGGGTTAAAGTTATTTGCCTAAGAGTCCCTAACCTACCTATAAATATCTCTGTGACTCCATCAGTCTGGAATACCTTTGATAGGAATAGGCTAGAAAATTCTAAGATTTCTTTTCTACCTTATTTTCTCATTAATGATTTAATAAAGGATTCTCCACAATATTTAAAACGATGGTTGAAGGTATGTTTCTAATTTATTTTTTTAATGTTTATTGACTCTGTATATGCGTTGAAATTCAACACATAATTTCACCTGGACACTTGTCCCTTCTCCCCTCAATACAATGTTAGTGGACTGCAAATGGGTGTATTGTATCAAGCGTCAAAACGATGGGTCAACTGAAATGTACAAAGCTCGTTTGGTTGCCAAGGATTTTCATCATCAAGAAGAGGGGGTGGATTTCCATGGTACATTCAACCCAGTTATCAAACCCTCAATAATTAGACTTGACTTATCTGATACAGTGTCTAAAGGTTGGACTCTTAAGTAGTTAGATATTAATAATGCGCTCCTCAATGGTGACCTTGCGGAGGTTGTTTACATGTCCCAACCACTGGGCTTTATTGATAAGTCTCACCTGCATTCTATTTTTTGCTTGTCGAAGGCTTTATATGTCCTAAAGCAAGCTCCTTGATCTTGGTTTCTCAAGCTCAAAACATTCTTTTATTGTATGGCTATACTTGTTGTTACCCTGACTCATCTTTGTTTGTCCATCATACTTCCTCCTTCACTACCTATCTCTTGGTTTATGTGGATGACATCATTATAATGGGTAGCAATCCCACTTATATCTTCTTATTCACCAAATTCCTTGAACTTTAATTGTCCAAAAATGGTGAATCATTTCACGGTCCATCATTATATAGGAGAATTATTGGCGCTCTTCAATATGCGACCATCACACGATCAGAGATCTCTTCTTCGGTGAGTAGTGTTTGTCAATACATGCAGAATACTACTTTGGATCATTGGGAAGTTGTAAAGCATATTATTCGCTATCTCAAAGGCTTTCTTACACATGGAATATCCATCACACTATCCACTTCCCTACTATACGTGTCTGCTGTGATGGCGGGTGGGATGCTGATCCTGAGAATCATCGTTCTCATCATGGCTTTGTCTTATATTATGGTCCTGATCTAATTAGTTGGTTTTCATGGACACAAAAGATAGTAGCCCAGTGTAGCACTGAAGCCAAATATCATGCCATTTCATTTGTCATATCGAAAGTATCCTGGATAAATAGTTTTCTCTAGGAACTTTTGTTGCCCTTCCCTCATCCTCCCATGATATTTTGTGATAACATCAGTACCATTTATTTCACTGCCAATCCAATCTTTCATCAAAGGTCGAAGCATATTGAAATTAACTATCACTTTGTTCGAGAAAAGGTTGCTCGGAGCCAACTTTGTATTCGGTACATTCCTTCCGGTGATCAAATTGTGGATGTATTTACTAAAGCTCTAAGCTCCTCTCAATTTTCTCATCTACGGTCCCAGCTCAATGTCTCCAATAAAGACCAAAGTTTCTGGAGGGTGTAAGATGATAAATATTGTTGCAAATCTACTAGGATTGTTTCTCGTCTACGGTCCAAGCTCAATGTCTCCAATCCCGACATGCAGTTGCTGGAGTGTGTTAGATGATGATAAATATTGTTGCGCATCTACTAGGATAGCTCAAAGTCATTTATTCTCTATAATTAGGATAGCTTTTGTCTTGTATTCAAACTCTAATGTTTAGCCTATATATGTGATACAATGGCAGCCTTGGTCACGGGCGGATCCAGGGTGTCGGTAGGGGTTTCCGATAATTCAGTAACATTTATGCAGATCTAGTATTTATATAAAGAAATCTAGTAAATATATATGAATTATAAATTAAAAATTCATACACATAGTGTGTTGTTGGTCTTGTGAAATAAAGGAAATTGTAAAAGTTTTATTGATATCTTGATTGTGGGTTTAAATCTCCTTAATTACTATGTGATTTTATTTTTGTTTAATATGGGAAACCCACAGACTTTAAATCTTAGATGCGCCTCTTGGTCATTCAGAAAAGACTAATGGCTGACCAAATCCATCACCAATATTCCTTTATTTTAAATTGTAGAGTCCCGAATTTTATCTCATATATTAGTAACTCTTGAATCCTAAATTCATAAATATCAACTTTTATTTCCACATTTAATTTAACTAGTTTATGTGTACGCGTCTTGCGTGTGTACCCCGCTTCAATGAATTCAAATATTACACTGAATAGAATATTTATTAAAATAATAAAGATGAATATAATAATTAAATTTAATATCTTTTGAGTATGTAAAGATAGAGAATTTATTTATTAACCTAATTTTACCAAAAATATTTTTAAAATTCGATCGACATTCATATACTATCTGTAAATTGCAACAAAATAATACAATGATAGAGACATGAAAAATAATACAATTAAATCTAATCTTTACACACAAAAATTTTTGCAAAGTTGTTCGACACTCATCTACCACCTGTAAATAATAACAAAATAATACGATAATAGAGATATAAAAGTAATTCAACTAAACCTAACCCTTACATAAAAAAATTCTCAAAGTAGAGATATTAAAAAGAAATAATTAAACCTAACCTTTACCTAAAAAATTTCTCAAAGTCGATCAACATTTATCCATCACCTATAAACTATAATAATATAATACGATAAAAGTGATATAAAAATAATATAGTTAAACTTAAATTTTACACACAAAATTCCGCAGAGCCAATCGAGATTCATCTACGGACTGTAAACTAGCACAAAATAACAAACTAATAGAGATATTATGATAATACAATTAAACCTAACCTTTACCTAAAAAAAAATTTCAAAGACAACCAACATTCCTCTAGCATCTGTAAATTAAAATAAAATAATAAGTTAATAAAGTTATTAAAACAATACAATTAAACCTAACCTTTACACAAGAATTTCTTCAAAGCCAACTGACATTTATCTACGACCTATAAACTATAAAAAAAAAATAATATAATAGTGATCACAAAGCTTCGATTTTGATCTAACTAATATATATATATATATATATATATATATATATATACACACACACACACACACACATATGTTGAATTCTATTATGCTGACAAAAACAGTGAAAAAGTTAAATGTTAGAAAATCAAGCATCCATTAATCTAGATATGCAATCGAATAAAGTTAGAAGAGCATCAATCATATTCTCCCAATAGGCAAATCGATTTGTTCTCTAGTTTAACGTGCATCTCAATATTTATAAAAGTATTTCCTCAATAGAGTCTTATTTTAGGAGCATTTTTCTAATTGAATAGTAGAAAGAAAAATATTAATTAATTCTCCTAGCATATATTTTAGGAGTCTTATATATTTTAGAAAGTCTAGTAGAAAGAAAAATATTAATTAATTCTCCTACCATATATTTTAGAAGTCCCATATATTTTAGAAAGTTTAGTTAATATAGTAAAAAATAATTAAATAATAAATTAAAGAAAATAATGAAAAGATAGTTTTATCTAAAGAAAAATCTTTTGATGAAGGATAAAAAGTTCAAATCACTTTTTTAAGGGTCTTCACATTTTTAATATATTATAGATATAGATTATAGATATAAGCAGCAAGTGCGACCCATTCAAATAACTTGAAGATAGAATTAGTCAAGGCAGCTAACAAACGGATATAAAGTTGGATCCAACGAGGAAATTACATGTTATAGTCCCAATAGTGGGCGACTTTGAATTTTTGACCCCAATAAGAAAAGTTTTAAAGACTAGCCTTCCTTTCCATTTTAGTATAGTACAATTATAATTTTGTCCTCTACACCTCAAATCTTTTTAAACTTTTCATACTCATTTGTCTCTCAAATTCTATTTTTATTTTTATTATTTTTACTTTTTTTTATTTTTTTCTTTAATTTTATTTTCATGTTTTAATTCATTTGACTCAATCTTTATTTTTTTCTCTTTTCTCCTTTTTCTCAAACATTATCTATTTCTTCATTTTTTTTCTTAATTCATTTGTCCCAACCTTTATTTTTTTTTTTTTGGTTTTTATCATTTCTCTTTTTTCCCTCATTTTTTCTGATAATTTATTTTTATTTTTTCTCTCATTTTTATTTTTCTCAATTTTTTTAATTCTTCACTTTTTCTTAATCTTTATTTTTTTTCTTATCTTTTTTTCTTAATATCTCTTTTTATTTCTCTATTTATTTGATCATTTTTTTTCTTTTTTGTCAACTTCTATTATATTTTGCTAATAAATAAAAAATTGGATAATCCGCAAAGGGATCTTCTTTTTTTGACATCAAAGCAAATTTAAAGACATGAATTGTTGTTAGAAAGTTTTTTGGGATAAGTTTTGCCTCTAAGACAAAATTATAAAACAACTCATAAATTAAGGCACAATGTGGTAGTGTCAAGTCTTGCTTGTGGAGCATAACTTGTTGCTTGAAAATCCTTGAGTTAAGTCTTCCTTCGAAGACAAGAGTTATAGAACATCTCATAAATCAAAAAATAATGTGATAGTGTCAATACTTGTTCGTTGGGCGTAACTTGTTCTTTTGGAAGGTTCTTGGGCTAAGTTTTATCTTAGAGGTAAGAACTAATAGAGCATCACATAAATCAAGACAAAACATGATAGTGTCAACTCTTATCTATGGGGCGTAACTTGTCGGCTAAGTCTTGCATTTAAGGCAAGAGTTATAGAATATCTCATAAATCAAGACACGGTGTGGTAGTATCAACTCTAGCCCATGGGGCGTAACTTGTTGTTTAAAAGTTCTTAGACTAATTTGACCCTCTAATGCAAGAGTTATAGAGCATCTCACAAATCAAGACATAATGTGGTAATGTCAACTCTTACCCATGGGGCATAACTTGTTGTTTAGAAGTCCTTGTTTATAAAATATCTCATAAATCAAGACACAATGTAGTAGTGTCAAATCTAGTTCGTGGAGTGTAACTTATTATTTAAAAGTCCTTGGGCTAAGTCTTGTCTCTAAAGAAAGAGTTATAGAACATCTCATATATCAAAACATAATGTTATAGTGTCAACTCTTACCCATGGGACATAACTAGTTATTTAAAAGTAAGGCAAGAGTCATAGAATATCTCATAAATGAAAACACAATGTGGTAATGTCAACTCTTGCCCATGTGGCACAACTTGTTACTTGAAAGTCCTTGGTCTAAGTCTTGCTCTAAAGGAAGAGTTATAAAATATCTCATAAATCAATACAGAATATGGTGGTGTCAACTCTTGCCCGTGGGGCATAACTTATTATTTGATGGTCCTTAGGCTGGGTTTTACCTCTAAGACAAGAGGTATAGAGCATTTCATCAGTAAAAAATACAATGTGTTAGTGTTGATTCTTGCCCAATATACGTAACTTGTTTGGAAATTCTTGGGATAAGTCGTATCTCTAAGACGAGAGTTGTAGAACATAGTAAGTAAAGACATAACGTGGTAGTGTCAACTCTTGCCCGTGGGAAATAATTTATTATTTGAAAGTCCTTGACTTAAGTCTTGCCTCTAAGCCAAGAGTTATAGAATATCTCATAAATGAAGACATAATGTGATAGTGTCAACTCTTGCCCGTGGGGCATAATTTGTAGTTTGAAAGTCCTTGAGCTAAATCTTGTCTTTAAGGCAATAGTTGTAAAACATCTCATAAATGAAAACATAACATGGTGGAGTCAACTCTTCCCCGTGGGGCATAATTTGTAGTTTGAAAGTCCTTGAGCTAAGTCTTGCTTCTAAGACAATAGTTGTAGAACATCTCGTAAATGAAAACACAACATGGTAGAGTTAACTCTTGCGCGTGGGGCATAATTTGTAGTTTGAAAGTCCTTGAGCTAAGTTTTGCCTCTTAGGCAATAGTTGTAGAACATCTCATAAATAAAAACATAGCGTAGTAGAGTCAACTCTTGCCTGTGGGACATAATTTATAGTTTGAAATTCCTTGAGCTAAGTCTTGTCTCTAAGACAATAGTTGTAGAACATCTCATAAATAAAAACATAACATGGTAGAGTCAACTCTTGCCCATGTGGCATAATTTGTAGTTTGAAAATTCTTGAGCTAAATCTTTCCTCTAAGGCAATAGTTGTAGAACATCTCATAAATGAAAATATAACGTGGTAGAGTCAGCTCTTGCCCCCGGGGCATAATTTATAGTTTGAAAGTCCTTGAACTAAGTCTTGCCTCTAAGGAAATACTTGTAGAACATCTCATAAATGAAAACATAACGTGGTAGAATCAAATCTTGCCCGTGGGAAATAATTTATTGTTTGAAAGTCCCTGAACTAAGTCTTGCCTCTAAGGTAAGAGTTATAAAACATCTCATAAATCAAAATACAATGTGGTAGTGTCAACTCTTTCCCATGAAGCTTAACTTGTTGTTTGAAAGTCATAAGTCTTGCCTCCACAATGTGGTAGTGTCAACTTTTATCCATGAAATGTAGCTTCTTGTTTGAAAGTCATAAGTTTTGCCTTTATAATGTGATAGTGTCAACTCTTGCTCATTAGATGTAACTTGAGTTGAAGAAATCAAAGAAAAGAATAAAAATAATAAAAATTACGGTAAAAAAAGAAAATGAAGAAAAGTATTTAAAAAATAAAAATCAAAGAAAATGTAGAAGTTGAGAGAGAATGAAAATAAATAAAGATTGATAAATAAAAAAAAATTAAATACAAATAAAGGTTGAGAAAAATTTAAAAAGAGAAAAAGTAAAGAAAAATAACAATCAAAGAAAAATAAAAAATATTTTTTTATTAAAAGTAGACGTTGAGGGGTGTAAAGAAAAAAAAGTAAGGGTTGAGAAAAACTAAAAAGAACAAAAAAGAGGGGAAAGAAAAATAAAAAAGAAAACAAAGTTGAGAGGAAAAAAAAGTAAGGGTTGAGAAAAATTAAAAAGAAAAAAAGAAAAGAAAATATAAAAATCAAAGTAAAATTAAAAAGAGAAAAAAAATAAAAGTTGAAAGATATAAATATAGAATTGTTATCCATTATGAGCATCATTTATGTAGTTACTCCATTGGTCGGAGACAATTTCATCCAAAAAATATTAGTTAATAGGTAAAAGCTATTTTAAAAAAAAATTTTTATTTAGGTATAAATTTGAAAGTCATCCCAATTTGAGTCTATTTTTAAGATTTATTCGGAATTACCTGGAAGTGTCACCTGATTAAAATAGCCAAATAACTATATTTTTCTCTTCTGTATTAAATGATTATTACGTACGTAGTATATATTTATAAGGTGTTCTTGATAAGATAAGTGATCACTACTCTATTCATCAAGCGTAACTCGTGGAATTAATCTATTATTTATTCTCCTTTAGTATAGGAATAACCTTATAATAAACTAAAATGTCACCCCCAAGCGTACATTTTACTATTAATTGCAATTATAAAAATGAAAAATAATAGGGACGACATAAAATTACACATTAACCATGCCATCTGCAATTATTTATCTGATAAGAGGGTGGACAACTCAATTGACTATGATTTTAAAAAAGAACGATGTTGTCAATGTCGACAATTTAATTGACACACTATGTGAATATTGGTTCTTTAATTTTAAAATATAAAATTTACGTTTAAAAAAATTATACTCCTATAAAAAATACTACACCTTATCACAAGTTTTAAACTAAATTCTATTTAAAAAAATTAAAGACAAGTTGGAACATAATAAAATTATTTGACTTCCAAAGTAGTGGTTGAATATTGCATAATAAAACTATTAATGGAGTATAATAAAGTAATAAAGGGTTCACTATAATCTAATCATGGTTTGTCTGTTGCATTATGAACTACATTTGCTTATAAAGATTTTGATGTTGAAAGGTGAAACGTGAAATTTAAAAATTTAAATTTTTTGAAGTTGCGATTTTTAAAATTTAAAATTGTGCTTGGGAATGCATTTTTCTTGAAAAAAAAAAAAGTATTTTTCTTGAAAAAAAAAAATGTAGTGTTGTGAGTAAAAGTCCCTGTCTGAAACTAATTGTAAAAACTTAAAAATGTTAGAATTTTTTTTTTTTCAAAATTTGTTACAAAAATATTTATTTATAAAAACATTAGCTTAGTCCAGGCCCACATAGTTCATATATATTGGGGAAAATGCATCATTTTCACCTCATATTATATAAGAAAAGTCTAAGCCAGACCTAAATTATATAAGTAGCCGACCTATTACACACCTTAACTATATAAAAGTGATATTATTACCTCCCCGCGACCCCCATTCTAAAGCGCGTGTGTTGCACTTATTTTAGGTGCGTCTAACCTATTAAATAACAAAAGTAAACGGCTAAAAACATTAAGGGAAAAGGCATCGTTTCCATCCCAAACTATAATCGAAAAGTCGAATCCACACCTAAACTATATAAGTGACTTATTACACATCTTAACTATAAAAAAATGATACTTTTTACTGACGTGGTGCTGACGTGGCAGCGCGTGTAAAACACTACACCACATGCAAGTGGTGGTAGCCTGACAGGGTGTAAATAATTTCACTTTCTTATAGTTTAGGTGTGTAATAGGTCACTAGTATAGTTTAGGTGTGACTTTGATTTTGGGATATAGTTTGAGATGGAAACGATGTCTTTTCCCTATATATTGGGCCGCATGTTTTCGTTCTTCTTCCTCCATTTTGATTGCATCAATACATCCTCCCCATATAGAGCAATTTGAGAAGATATTTTCTTTGTATATGTTGATTTTTTTTCTTTTTTAAAAGCTACCTAATATATCTTTTGTATCAATATCTGTAGATTTTCGTCATTCTAAGTGAAATCTTCATGGGTGCGGGAATCTTGCATTTGCAAGGTTATGGTCCATCATGGATTAAAAAGAAGGGTAAACAACAACCAAAAAAAAAAAATCTAATGTTTGCCCCCTAATTATAAGGAATCATCTAAATTTCAATAATTATACGATATGTCAAAAAAAATTGCTCCGAGTCTCGTATAATTTTACCTAAGATATTTGCATATTTTTCCAAGGTTGAGTCTTGTGTATGTGGAATAGATGCTGCTATAAAATAGATCAAGTCGGTTGTATATGAGATACATAGGCGAAATTCTTGTATCTTTACCTAAGATATACGCGTGTTTTGCCAAGGTTGCGATGTTTAATAATTAATTTAAGAAAAAAAAAATTAAAATATAGATCCTTAGATTGTATATTGCAAGTCATAGCAATACTTCTTAGATTGCATCTAATAGAAACTTTTAAATCAAAAAAATGAATTAATAGTATTTTAAAATTTTAAAAAATCCTTCAGAAACGTGTTTTTCTAGTTTTGGTTAAAAAAAAATACCCTTTAAAATAGACGTCAGTTACTAGATCAGAGGAAGTCAATTACCCCTAATTTCTTTCAAACGGTTTTAAAGCTGCTTCTTCTTCTCCGAAAATATTCTTCTTCTCCAACAATAATCTTATTCTTAATTCTACAGCACAATAACAAACTATACTAATTGAGACACAAAATCTCTCAATTAAGGGTGATATTTAAGGCGTTGAATTGAATTAAAATACATACTAAAATATTTTAATTGAAATTTAACTGATCGATTGTGTGAAAACATGGAGGGCAATAATTTATATTCAACCATGATACAACATGAAGGTAGATGAGATATCACAAATATTTTTTTTATGTATGCAATCATAATCTCTCAAATAATTTTGGTATTTAAGGCGAAGAATTCTATTAAAATAATGACTTAAGTATTTTAATTGAAACTGAAGTTATTAAGAATTAAAAAAGAAAATCAAAAGGGCAGATCAATTTCTCATAATATGGATAGTGATAATTTACATTCAATCATGATACAATACGGAGGAATCTGGGTTGTCACATGTAGTTTCAGTATATTTCAATATTCAATTTCTTTCAATTCCATATATGAAATTATATTGATTTGATTATATTTTATTTATTTTGTATTGATTTAGCAGGTAGATATAAAATTTTCAAATGATTTATTATTCAAAAACACAACGGCCTAACCAACGCAATTGCTACTGATGTGCCGGTATATTTAGATCAAGAAAAGGTAAATAGGAGTCTCTTCATCAAGTATTTATTGTGTATATTATTGAGGGATATGATTATGGATGTAATAGTGTGGTGTCAAATTCATTATTGATGAAAACAGTTTATATTCAACTAAAGAAATTTGAGAGATAAAAGATCAATATTCAAATAATTGCTTTGATGGCCAAAGCAATAATCATTAGAATGTAAAAGATCTACCAATTCAGCTATTAAACATGATGTGATAAGTTGTTTTTATTTTTCATTAATATACATATTGATTGTATTGTATTGTATGATATGAAAGATGTGTATAAATTGATATTGTATGAAAAGGGTATATAAATTGATGACATTCCATATGATGTGATTAGTTGTTTCATATTATTTGAAAAAAATATATATAAAAGGTATATAAATTGATGTGTCATATGAATTGATTAGTTGTTTCATATTACATGAAAAGATTATATAAATGTATGTAAATTGATGTCATATAATGTGATTAGTTTTTTGTATTATATGAAAAGAAAATACTCCCCCCATTTTAAAAAAAATATTTCTTTTCTAACAATCCTTCACGTTTTGCTTCATTAATTACAACATTCCTTTAACTTTCAAAATGAAATTGGGGCTTGAGCACAAGCGTAGATCCAGGACGAACAAGAAATGTGAGAGTACGAAGCAAAGAAGAATTGCCACAATGAAAATAGTGAACAAGTTTTACATGTTTTCTTCTACTTTCCAACAACAACGAGAGTCCACTAACTAGCTTAAACTAGCTTAACTTATAATTATGTATCAATTTGTATACATATTTCACACACAAAAAGGTGTATGCAAAGGTAATCAATTTATATACACAATAAATATTTTCACAAAATCTGATTGAAAATCGACGAGAAAAATCCAACATTGAAATCCACAAAAATGGAAAGAAAAAATAAAATAGAGATTCTATATTATTTAGGTAGAAGAGAGAGATGTGTTGAGGATTTATTTCCTTTTAAAATTGCATATGATAAGAAGTGAGAAACATGTGATTCAATTGGTGAGTTCTTTTGTCCACTTTTTTTCTCTACTAATAAATTCCTAAACGTAAATTAAGAAAAAAAAATGAAAGATAAAACTAACACGATAAAAAAAATTGAGTGCATTTTACCAAAATTGTTGTGAAAAATTCACAAAATAAAAATCACTGCACCTAGAAAATCAATTTGATTGATATTCACTTGAATGTATATTCTTGTAGAAGATGACATATGGAGTAAAAAAGGAGAGATTGAGTAAAAAAGGAGCGATAGAGAGAAGAGTAAAAAAGGAAAGATAAATATATAGAGTAAATGGAAGATATAACCAGAAGATTTGATTTTTTTTTCTTTAGAAACTTGTATTATCAATTTAAATAGGGAAAAGGGTCAAATATACCCTTAAACTTTGTGAAAAGCTCTGAATATACCTTCCGTTACAAGTTTGGTCCATTTATACCCTCGATGTTAAAGTTAGGAGAATATATACCTCTTTGAAAGTTAAATGATGTGTTGAAAATTTATAAGCCTCTTTTTCTTTTTAAATTTTAATTGCCACATAAGCAAAATAATTGCCACATCACAAAAAATAAATCCATCCAACTCTTCTACAATCTAAACTCGACTCATCAATTTGAATCAGCCCATGACCCAACCCAAAATCCACACCTCTTTTTCTCAACTGGTAATAATTGGAATTTCATCACGACGACATGTCTGAAAATACTTCATCTGTTGGTACAAAAAGTGTTAATCCAGCATCACCTTCTTCTCTCTCAAATTATTCTTCTATACCTGAAGCAGTAAGCATTGAAGATACAACATTGAAATTATGACCATCAATAAACACTTTCGTAATATTAAGACCCAAAGGAGGTCGAGTTGCCGAAGCCATAAGATCAAACTCATTTGACACCAAAAGTGAATTAACTTTAAAAACAAATATATTATACGGTAGAGTTTTCAATAATCCCAAAATATTCACATTCGAAGTCGGCGAATAAATTGTAACGGAATTGGAGTTAACATTCTGGGTAATATTAATCGACTCGAAAGAGGTGTAGATCTCGGTGTGGGTCATGGGCTGAATTAAACTGATGGGTCGGATTTAGATTGTAGATTTTTTGTGATATGGCAATTATGTTGCTTATGTGGCAATTAAAATTTAAAAAGAAAAAGAAAAAAAAAGGACTTGTAATTTTTAGCACATCATTTAACTTCCAAAGGGGTATATATGCTCCTAAACTTTAACAGCGAGGACATAAATGGATCAAACTTGTAACAGAGGGTATATTTAGACCTTATCATAAAGTTTAAGGGTATATTTGACCCTTTTTCCATTTAAATATCTTTTATCCATATTTTATTCTCTCAATAAGTATCCTACACATTAGTTTAGAAGATATTTTAATTCTATATATCTAATAAATCGATTTAAAAAGCAGAATTATCTTAAAATATGTTTTTTGAAATCTGTTATAATTTGCAATTAGTTTATAGTTAGCAGTTATATAAAAATATTGTTACAACTTGCAATAAACAATCTAAAGAGTACATATAGGATAATATTCACTTAATTTAAAGTTATGCGGGATTTTATAAATAGTTCCTTTATATTTGACTATTTATGTTATGTCCCTAAAAAAGAAGTCAGACAATTTTGTATCCTAAAATTAGCTCCTTGTAGATTCCTTTTTTGGAACACCCCAATAGCAATTTGGTAAAGTTTTAAACTGAAAATAGTCGTACTTTATGTCAGGAAATTGCATGCCATAGACCCAAATATGGGTGACTTTAGATATTTGACCCCAAATAAGAATTTCTTTAAAGAATAACCTTCCTTACTTTTCAATATACTAAAAGCACCGTTTTGCCCCTCTACACCTCAAATATATTTTTAAACTTTCCATACTCATTTATCTCTCAAATTTTATTTTTTATTATTTTCACTTTTTAATTTTTCCTTTACTTTTATTATTCTACTTTTTTCACTCTTTTTTTCCTTTAAATTTATTATTGTGATTTTTATTATTTTTAATTTTTATTTTTTCCTTTAATTTTATTTTCATGTATTAATTTATTTGTCTCAACCTTTTTTTTTCTTTTTTTTTCTCAACCATTATCTATTTCTTTAGTTTTTAAATTTATTTGTCTTTAACCTTTATTTAGAGTTTTTATTATTTCTTTTTTTTCCCAGAATTTTCCTCAGATATTCATTCTCATTCATATTTTCCCCTCATTTCTCAAATACCTTTTCTCTTTCTCCTCTTTCTCTTCATTCGATTTCTCTTAAATTTTCAAGTTCGATAAACAGAAAAAAATAAATGTTGTTTCTGATGAAGAAATAGAGCGTCTCTCAGTGGATGTTGCTTCCAATTCTTCGAGACTTTTGCCTTCAAACTTAATTGACGTCATTGTTGATGTAACTTTTTACTAAATTCAGTTTATCATTTAGATGTAATTTAGCTTACTTTTTTTTGTGTTATTTTTGAATTAGGCATTTGAATCTTTTTTTGTTGTTTATGTTTAAAGTTTTAGCTCATAATACAAAGTTGTTGTATTTTTGGAGTTATGTTTAGGGATTTATCAGATTGGTGGTTGTATAGTTAAGAAGTTTTAATTTTGTTAGTTGTGTGTTACTAAGTGAATTTTGAATAACCCCACATTCTTGATTTCATGGAAATAATAAATCTTGATTGAAATTAAAAATTTTATGTTACTAGAAAATCTTAGTAGCTCTATTGATTGACTATTTGAACTTTGTGCTATTGAAAAATTTTAGTAGCTTAGTTGGTTTACTTGATCTTTATGCTAGCAGGAAACCTTAGCAACTCAGTTGGTTGGTTGATGAAACTTTCACCTTGTTGGTGAGGGTTCGGTTTCCCATATTGTAATACCCTATCGCCAATTGAACGAAAAAATTTTTGTGCTACTAGATTTGAGATCTTTGATAATTTTTATTAGTACTATGTAATTTCTACTGTGCCAAGTTGGAGGTCTTGTAATAGGCCTTTGCAATGTGGATATCTTTATTTTGTCTCTTAGATGATGGTTCAATTTCTTTTAATGAAATTCACATTTTTGTTTTGATTTCCGCACTTGTAGGATTACACTGAATTTTTTGTTGTTGTTGAAATGCAGATTGTTGTTTTGATGTGTTATCCCATCACAGTTTCTTTCGGTAGTTCAGTTTTTAATTAAAGACTATGAATTTCTATTAAAGTCAATTATTTGATGGAAAAGACTTAATCATTTCTACTTATTTAATCCTATGTATAAGTAGTACATGTAATTATATGACATATTTAGTGCTCCTACTAGTTTTATACATAGTAATTACGACATTAACAATAGGAGAACTATTCTTATTCAAATAAGCCCTATTAAGTACTATTCTTATTCTAACACAACCTATTCATTAAATATAAAAAATCAAACCGTCAATAAAAGATAATGTCAACATTAATAGTGCACCCTACTAAACGACCCATGAGTGTATAATTTTTAAGGGAAAACTTGAATTTGGGATCTTAGACAAAGAAAAAGAATAACTTGTAGCTCATGAAGCCAGACTCAAGGAATAGCCTTTCCCATTCTTTCTCAGTTCTCTACCTCGCTCCCCCACTCCGGCAAGAAGCACCATCTTCAGTACATAAAAAAGGAACTTCACTTTAGTCATGTCTGCTTCATCTTCAACTTTATTCAATACCATGTCAATTGTAAGGACCTTCTTTTTTCTTCCTTCATGGTTATACATGCTAGCTTCTCTGCATCTCTGTGGTATCTTCACACAATCTTCGTCGCTCCAATTATGCATAACTAGCTGCAAAAAGTTGTATTTTCTCAAACAACATAATCAGTGACCTGTAGCCTCTAATATACAAACTAGAAAGACTTAGCACGACAAGAGTTCATTAGAAAATTACACTATATACACAAGATCAAAATCGTATTTTATTTCTATATAGTAGATGTTGAATCACGTTAGTTTTTTCATGTGTTTACTTTTTCTATTTTGAATACCTTTAGCATGAATAAAAATAGAACTTTAAAGGACATGTTAAGAATAAAACTTTTGTGCATACCTTAAGCAAAATAACATCAACATGGGGAATAGACTGAAACATATACCCTCCTACAAAGCTTAAATTTTTAGTCTGTGGCATGTTTGCAACAACATGTGAAAGATCAAGAACGGTGCATTTCATGTGGAATAGAGGTTGTTGTTGTGTTTGTTTTCAAAGTCTTATTTTTTACATGACGATCTTCCCATATACATTAGTATTTGATCAAGAACACCATCGTTGTTTGATTTCTGAATAATTGTACTTTTGGAGAGTGCTAGTGATGAGTTCTAAGGACTCTCAAGAGCCTTATGGTTACTATTCTTCTTGAACACACGGGACACCACCCACCCTTCTTCTTGGTTACTTGATTCCGATGCCTGGATATTAATAAAACAATATAATTCATATATATCGTCAGTAAACTATACTATAAGGTCGTCTTACTTATGTATGTACTGTACCAAGTAGGTTACTGCCTTAGTTTCAAAGATGAAAAAGGCATACCGTGCAAAATTTATTTTCACAATCAAAACATTCTTTCTATACATATACATTATCGTAACATGGTATGGGTGCTTACATTAATGTTGAGGGAGGGTGCTTACATGGTATGAGTGCTTATATTCTTTTTATATCATATGCTTAAATTAATGTTGAGGGCATAAACCAAACAATCAGACACCGACTTTACTTAACATACAATGCCTAAAATGGGGCCATCTGAATTGTCAAATAAAAGTTGTTATTATGCCTAAAATCCACCAAGGCTAAAAATTTGTCCCCCTAACCTCCAAAATCCAAGACATAAGCACAAACCATATCCTTCAAAACTTTAAAATTTTTCTCTGACTGCCTATCAATCTGGGGATAAAAGGCGGTACTAAAGTCAACTTAGGTACCTATCTCCTCCTGAAATATTGTAATACCCCGATTTACTGAACCAGAATGCTACATGGTGCTCATGACCCCGAGGGACCACAAGCTAACCCATAACTGATATCTGTACCTGTATACTCCAAACATAATATAATAATGTGGAATACATGGAACTGTAAGGCCATAAGTTTCAACTAAATACAATCATGTGGGCGAAAATACCCAAAACAACTAAATTTGGACGTAAATCTGAAAGCCTCTAAACAGTCTAAATAAGGAGTTGAAGGAACATGCCTCCAACTAACTCTGTAAAACTAAACTGAGGAATAAATAAATGAATCAAATCATATTGTCCTCGAATCAATGAGGACTCACTGTGTCTCTGCGACTAGAATTCTGCCGCTACTGCTGGGCTAGAGTTCGTGTCTCGGAACCTATGGTGTAACATGAAAAGAAAGCACCATAGCACAAATTCATCAGTACAACTGAGTACTGAGTATACGAGAAAGGTAGGATGAACATAAAGGGTTTCGTGCATGAACAACACTGACTGACTAATATGAACGTGGGAGTGCAAACACACATATATAGAAATTGGGACCGTGAATACGTGATAGCATGACTTGTAAGCTAATACATAGTTTACTGATAATTGTCCTGATTGATACTGAAACTGATAACATGGATGACTGTATCTGACAGTCCTGTATATACTGAAATCTGAAGAACTATCTGAGTTTTTTTACTGAGATTGATACTGAAACTGTGGAAAGTAGTGTTTAACCGACATGCCCTATGTATGCCATTATGGCTAAGATACGGTCCAATCTCTGCCTCGATTGGAGGGGTGTCAATACCGCGCCACTGGTAAGGACAGCTGTGAGTGACCCTTATCTGGCGGGTACTCAATGAGAACGGTAGGAACCCTAAATTGACGGGTTAAGCCACCTCATCAACCCTAAGCTGATGGGTTAAGATGTCTCAACCTACGCTGGCTGCGTAGTTCTGGAACACAAGAATTGCTACTAAGAATCACACCCTGAATTGGTTGGTGAGTTCCCATCCTTGGGTTTGCTCGGTGCTAACCTCTACTCCCATCTGGAGGGACTGGACATGAATAACTGATTGTACATGACTTGATCTTACTGAATTCCACTGACTGGTGGAATGTTACTGATATCTGACAACTGACTAAGATCATGAGGTTTTATTGAGTCACATAACTGACTGAAGTCTATGGAATCATAGCTTGAGTTCGGATATCGTGAAACATGAAATGGATCTAGGCACACAGCAATAATTTTTGGGTACAAGTACCCCCAGGACTCGATGGAAGGAAACTGACATATATGACTGACTTGATCATAAGAGTAGAGTCCATAATATATAATATTATAAGTAGGGATCTCATACTATGCATGGTTATCAACAATGTATTGCATGGAAAAGATTTCATATCACATGGAAGTACTTGCACAATCTTAATATCATGTTCATTGAATAATCATATTGGCAACACATACTAATAGCATAGAAGTTCATGTGGGTTGCATAGTTATTATACATCTTGTTCATAAGTAGGATTTGCAAGTAAACATAGCATAATCTCATAAGAATAGTTCATGGGTATTCCAACAAGATTTACAAGGCACATTAACAACATAGAAGTCATTGGAACGTAAGGGCATATCATGAATCCTTCACTTAGTCACAATTTAGCTATATTGCATGATTTCTAGTTCCTTAGGCATTTTATCAAACACCTTACATGCACATCTTAAGCATAGGTGAATTCATCAAATTATACATCATGAACAACTAAATTTTACATGTTTCCAACTCATATGATATCATGAATTCACAAAAACATATAAAGATTCCATCTTGGGAATCACCCAATATCAACAACATGATTATCAACACCCAACAATATAGAAATCATACTTTATAATGAAAAAGAGGAAAACAAACAAGTATCAACATGGGTATGATCATATCACCACAATAAACCAAGCTTTTGTATTTTAAAGATTAATTCTTGAACTCTATGAACGAATTGAATCCATAGATGAACACTACGCATACCTTTGAAGGAAGATTCTTGATGATTGACGGAGGAATTTCCTTGAAATCAGATCTTCAAGCTTAATTATGCAACCTTAGTTGTTTTTCTCCTTTAGTGCTCTTGGATAATGAGATTTGAGATGAAAATAGGGTTGCAGTATGTTTAGAAGCTATATATTTCGTAGGGTTAAGTTTAGGGATGCGTAAGGAGTATTTAAAGACTTAATTACCTTTAAAATAACTCAAGACGGTGTGTTTATGACACCTGGAATTGAATTAGACAGCGCCCAAGTGATCACCTATGCTTGGGTTGGGCGGCGCCTAACCAATCACCTATGCTTGGGTTGGGAGGCGCCTAACCAATCGCCTATGCTTACTGTCTCTCACGAAAATAGGCATAACTTTTTGGTCGGGTATTGGATTAAGGCAAAATTGGTATCGTTGGAAAGCTAATTTGATTTTCTACAATTTGGTGGGTCTAATTCAGAAAAAATACCACATTAACATCGAGTTATGCTCGTTCAAAGATGACCCTTGCAATATCGAACACTAAAACTAGATGGATTCAAAAACTCTTAGCTTGTATTACCTTAAGTGACTCATATGAATATGCTTAATGCATCATAAGATATCCTACCTCTAGGATATTCGTTGTAAGTCATGTACTTAAGTATGAATCATAGGATAGGAGATTTCATACGTAAGAATACTTATTCACTTCCTAGCTTAGAAACATGCGGGGTATTACAATATCTCCCCCTTGGGAACATTCATCCTCGAATGAGAATTTACTGAGAAGGGATACAAGAAAATAGAACCTGAACTAAACTAAAGAACTGAAACTTGATCTCATGATTAACATGCTAAACATACTGAACTCGTGCATATATGATGCACAGACAACTGATACATGAATGCATGACTGAGTATAAAATGATTAATAGTTACGAAGTTTATACTGGAAACATGAACATGAAACTAAATAAGCTTGATAAGAACTATTACCTTGAGCTTGATCTGAATTTGTGAGGAAGAGGTAAGGATACTTGGTACGCATATTTGCTTCTGCTTCCCAAGTAGCTCCCTCATGAGACTGATTTCTCCAAAGAACCTTGACTAGAGGGACTTCATTGTTCTTCAATCTACGAGTCTGATAATCTAAGATTTCAACTGGAATCTCTTCATAAGAGAGGCTGTTCTGAATGTCGATGCTCTGAATAGGGACAACAACTGCTGGGTCACCTATGCACTTCTTTATCAAAGAGACATGGAAGACTGGATGAACTAAGGCTAGATCTGAAGGAAACTCAAGCTCATAAGCTACCTTGTCGAAGCGACAAAGAATTCTGAAGGGACCGACATACCGGGGACTGAGTTTTCCTTTCTTGCCGAACCTCTTCACTCCCTTTATGGGAGAGATCTTAAGATAGTCATAGTCATTGACCTCGAACTAGATATCCTTTCTACGAACATCTGCATAGGACTTCTGTCGGCTTTGAGCAGTCGGGAGTCTCTCTTTGATCAATTGAACTTTCTCTAAGGTGTCGAATACTAATTCAGGGCCTATGACTGAGGCCTCACTAACTTCAAACCAACTAATCGGAGATCTACATCTCCTACCATAGAGAGCTTCGAATGGAGCCATCTGAATACTAGAATGATAGCTATTGTTGTATGCAAACTCAATCCAAGGCAAGTGGTCGGTCCAACTTCCCTTGAAGTCAATTGCACACGCCCTTAGCATATCTTCAAGAGTCTGAATGGTCCTCTCTGCTTGACCATCTGTCTGAGAATGAAATGCTATGCTGAGATGGACTTGGGTACCGAGACCCTTTTGGAATGCTTTCCAAAAGTGAGAAGTGAATTGGGTATCTCTATCTGAGATAATAGATAGTGGAACACCATGTAATCTGACTAACTCCCTGATATAGAGTTTGGCATAATCCTCGGTAGAATAAGAAGTACGAACAGGAAAGAAATGAGCTGACTTGGTCATTCTATCTATAATGACCCAGACTGAATCATGCTGATGACGAGTTCTAGGAAAACCCGTCACGAAGTCCATGTTAACTTCTTCCCACTTCCAAGTAGGAATGGTGAACTTTTGCATGGAACCACTAGGTTTTTGATGCTCTATCTTAACCTGCTAACATGTAGAGCACTTAGCCATAAACTCTGCAATATCTCTCTTCATCCCACTCCACCAATAGATCTCTCTCATGTCGCGGTACATTTTAGTGGCCTCTGGATTAATAGAGTATCGTGCACCATGCGCTTTTGCAAGAATTTGCTGCCTCAATTCATCTACACCTAGAACACATAGACGACCCTAACAACAAAGAACACCATCTCCCCCTTGGGAGGAAACCTCGACTTTCTAATTCTGAACTGAATCTTTGATCTTGAAAAGGGTAGGATCCCTGTCTTGTTTCTCTTTCACCTCGAAAACTAGAGATGACTCTGAACTACTATGAACACATACACCACC
Source organism: Capsicum annuum (assembly GCF_002878395.1). NCBI lineage: Eukaryota > Viridiplantae > Streptophyta > Magnoliopsida > Solanales > Solanaceae > Capsicum > Capsicum annuum. Next base: position 63,081,120 of record NC_061120.1, read on the forward strand.
CTCAGAAGAATCGACTAAGCGAACACCTAGTCTGGCAAGCTGATGGATCTCCTGAGCCATCTTTTTCTTACTATCCTCAACATGAGAAACACTACCCATGGAGAGTCGACTGAGAGAATTTCCCACAATATTAGCCTTGCCTAGATGATAAAGAATACTCATGTCATAATCCTTCAAGAGCTCTAACCACCTTATTTGGCAAAGATTGAGATTTTTCTTGGAAAAGACATACTGGAGGCTTTTATGGTCTGTGAAGACATCTACATAAACTCCATAGAGATAATGCCTCCAAATCTTCAAGGCAAAAACTACCGCTGCTAACTCAAGATCATGAGTAGGATAATTCTTCTCATGTGGCTTTAACTGTCTGGAGGCTTAGGCTATGACCTTACCATACTGCATGAGGACACAACCTAAACCCACTCTGGATGCATCACAATAGACTATAAAATCATTTGAACCATCTGGAATATCTAGAACTAAAGCGGAGGTGAGTTGAGTCTTCAACTCTTAAAAGCTCTTCTCGCATGAATCTGACCACTGAAACTTAATCTTCTTCTGAGTCAATCTGGACAGGGGAGATGCAATAGAAGAAAATCCCTCGACAAACCATCTGTAATAGCCAGCCAAACCCAAGAAACTCCTAATATCTGATGGAGATACGGGTCTAGGCCAGTTTCTTACTGCCTTAGTTTTTTGAGGATCTACTCTAATGCCATCACCAGAAAAAATATGGCCAAGGAATGCTACTGATCTTAGCCAAAATTCGCACTTGCTAAACTTAGCAAATAACTGGTGATCCCTGAGAGTCTAAAGAACAATCCTGAGATGGTCCGCATGATCACGCTCTATGCGAGAATAGACTAGACTATCATCCATGAAGACTATGACAAACATGTCCAAGTACTTCTTGAACACTCGGTTCATCAAATCCATAAAAGCTGTAGGGGCATTGGTAAGACCAAATGACATGACTAAAAATTCAAAGTGACCATACTGAGTACGGAAAGCTGTCTTCAAAATGTCATATTCTCTAACTCTGAGCTGATGATAGCGTGATCTGAGGTCTATCTTGGAGAAGTAACTGGCACCTTGAAGTTGGTCGAATAGATCATCAATCCTGGGAAGAGGATATCTATTCTTGACCGTGACCTTGTTGAGTTGATGGTAATCAATACACATTCTGAGAGAACCGTCTTTCTTATGGACGAATAATTCTGGCATACCCCATAGGGAAATGATGGTTCTGATGAATCCCTTATCTAAGAGATCCTTCAACTAATTTTTCAGTTCCTTGAGTTCTGCTGGTGCCATTCTGTATGGCGGAATGGAAATAGGTTGAGTATTCGAAAGAAGTTCTATGCCAAAGTCTATTTCCTTTTGGGAGGAATGCCTGGAAGATCTTCGGGAAATACATCTGAGTATTCATTAACAACAGGGACTGTTTCGAGGCTGGGATATTCAAAACTAGAATATTTAACATGCACGAGATGATACACACACCCCTTCGAAATCATTTTCCTTGCCCGAAGGTAGGAAATAAGTTGACCCCTGAACGCTGAAATGTTACCCTTCCACTCTAGGACGGGCTCATTTAGGAATTGAAACTAAACTATCCTATTTCTGCAGTCGACTATGGAATAGTAAGAATGAAGCCAATCTATGGTGAGAATGAAATGAAAATCAATCATCTCTAACTCCACTAAATCTACTAATGTGGATTTATGAGATATCATAACTGAGAAGTTCATGTATACCCGTCGGGCTATGATGGTTTTACCCACTGGGGTAGAGATTGAGAAGGGCTCTACTAGGACTTCAGGACTGATTTCAAAATCGCCTGCTATGTATAGAGTAACAAAATACAAGGATACACCTGGGTCTAGCAAAGCATAAAAATAAACATGGAAAATATGTAACATACCAGTAATGACATCAGGAGAATTTTTTGGATCCTACCGGGACTGAAGAGCATAGAGTCTGTTTGGGCGTTGCCCACTGGTAGCACTGGAAATGGCACCCTGCTGGTTCGGGCGACTGGACTGAGCTGTAGACTGATTTCGCTGACCTTGAAGACTTGACTGCAGGCACTCCCTAATTTTGTGGCCTGGTTTGCCAAAACCAAAAAAGACATCACTACCAGCTCTGCAAATGCCCTTGTGGTTCTTACCACAAGTCTGACAAAGGGGATTCATTTGGGCATTACTAACACTGCCCTGAGATTTAGAGCCTGGAGCTTTGTCTCTATTGCCGTCTCTGAACTTCAGCACTGGAGCACTGGCAGAGGAAGGAGCTGGAACGGCTGACTTGGAGCAAAATTGTGAATGGTTTCCTCCATCTGACTTGGGGTGAGCAAAGTTAAAATTACCTGACCTTGCTCTCCTGTTCTACCTCTCCCTATTCTTAAACTTTTGCTCTTCTACTTGCTGGGCATGGGTCATGAGTCTTGCTAAGGTCATATCACCGATCATCATCACAGGCCTACACTCATTTACCACGCTATTGTTGACCCTTGACACAAACTTGATCATGTTACCTCTATTATCTGCAACCACATGAGGATCACACCTGGCTAGCTGAGTAAATCTGAGAGAATACTCCCTAACTGTTATATTCCCTTACCTGAGGTTGGTGAACTCAAGAACTTTGGCTTCCCTCAGCTCTTAGGGAAAAAATCTATTTAAGAAGGCTGTGACAAATTCCTCCCACTCGATAGGGCCTGAATCATATAACATCTCAGACTTCTACTATTTGTACCAATCATGAGCAATATCCTATAACTGGGAGGCAACTAACTCAGCACTCTCAATAGAATTAGCACCCATGATGTCAATAACCTTTTGGACTTGGTCAATGAACTCCTGAGGGTCCTCATTAGACTTAGACCCATGGAAAGATGGAGGATTCATCCGGGTGAAGTCCCGAACCCTAGCTACTTTGGGAGTGGCCACTGGATTGGCAGAAATAACCGGTGGCCATTCATTCTATGTAGTCATGGACTGAGCAAGTGTGGTAAATGAGGCTCTAAACTCCGCATGGGAGACATGTTCGCCCAAAGGATCTTCGGGCTGAGGAGTTAGCTGGTTTTTTCTCTTTGGGGCCATGGTCTGGAATAAGAGAAGAATGGATTAGACTAAGACTTTAACTTGTGATTATACTCACTAGCATGACATGAATAATGAAGATAGGGGACTGTTCCTAAAATATCTTATAGCCTCCCGCACATAAATGTGGTGCACAACACATCTATGTACAAGACTCTACTAGATACGACTTTCAGACTTCCTAGGACTCTATTGAACCTTAGCCTCTAATACTAAGTTTGTAACACCCCGATTTGCTGAACTGGAATGCTACACTGTGCTCATGACCCGAGGGACCACAAGCTAACCCATGACTGATATCTGTACCTGTATATTGCAAATCATAATATAATAATACAGAATACATAGAACTGTAAGGCCATAAGGTTCAACTGAATACAATCAAGAGGGTGAAAATACCCAAAACAACTAAATCTGGACGTAAATCTGAAAGTAAATCTAAAAGCCTCTAAACAGTCTGAATAAGGAGTTGAAGGAACATGTCTCCAACTAACTCCATAAAACTAAGCTGAAGAATAAATAAATGAATCAAATCATATTATCCTCGAATGAATGAGGACTCACTGTGTCTCTGCGACTGGAATTCTACCGCTACTGATGGGCTGGAGCTCGTGTCTCGAAACTTATGGTGTAACATAAAAAGAAAGCACCATAGCGCAAATATGTCAGTACAACTGGAGTACTGAGTATACGAGGAAGGTAGGCTGAACATAAAGGGTTTCATGAATGAACAACACTGACTGACTAATATGAATGTGGGAGTGCAAAAACATATATATAGAAACTGGGACCATGAATACGTGATAGCATGGCTTGTAACCTAATACATGGTTTACTGATAACTGTCCTGACTGATAGTGAAATTGATAACATGGACGACTGTATCTGACAGTCCTGTATATACTGAAATTTGAAGAACTATCTGAGTTCTTTTACTGAGACTGATATTGAAACTATGGGAGGTAGTGTTTAACCGACATGCCCTATGTATGCCGTTATGGCTAAGATAGGGTCTAATCTCTATCCCGACTGGAGGGGTGTCAATACTGCACCACTGGTAAGGACAGCTGTGAGTGACCCTTATTTGGAGGGTACTCAATAAGAACGGTGGGAACCCTAAACTAACGGGATAAGCCACCTCATCAACCCTAAGCTGATGGGTTAAGATTTCTCAACCTACGGTGGCTACGTAGTTCTGGAACATAAGGATTGCAACTAAGAATCACACCCTGAACTGGCGGGTGAGTTTCCATTCTTGGGTTCGTTCAGTGCTAACCTCTACTCCCATCTGCAGGGACAGGACATAAATAACTGACTGTACATGACTTGATCTTACTGAATTTCATTGACTGGCAGAATGTTATTGATATCTGACAACTGACTAAGATCATGAGGTTTTCCTGAGTCACATGACTGATTGAAGTCTATGGAATCATATCTTGAGTTCGGATATCGTGAAATATGACATGGATCTAGAAACACAGCTATAGTTTTTGGGTATAAGTACCCCCAGGACTCGATGAAAGGAAACTAACACACATGACTGACTTGATCATAAGAGTAGAGTCCATAATATATAATATTATAAGTAGGGATCTCATACTATGCATGGTTATCAACAATGTATTGCATGGAAAGGATTTCATATCACATGGAAGTACTTGCACAATATTAATATCATGTTTATTGCATAATCATATTGGCAACATATACTAATAGCATGGAAGTTCATGTGGGTTGCATGGTTATCATACATCTTGTTTATAAGTAGGATTTGCAAGTAAACATAGCATAATCTCATAAGAATAGTTCATGGGTATTCCAACAATATTTACAAGGCACATTAACAACATAGAAGTCATTGGAACGTAAGGGCATATCATGAATCCTTCACTTAGTCACAATTTAGCTATATTGCATGATTTCTAGTTCCTTAGGCATTTTATCAAACACCTTACATGCATATCTTAAGCATAGGTGAATTCATCAAATTATACATCATGAACAACCAAATTTACATGTTTTCAACTCATATGATATCATACATTCACAAAAACATATAAAGATTCCATCTTGGGAATCACCCAATATCAACAACATAATCATCAACACCCAACAATATAGAAATCATACTTCATAATGAAAAAGAGGAAAACAAATAAGTATCAACATGGGTATGATCATATCACCACAATAAACCAAGCTTTTGTATTTTAAGGATTGATTCTTGAACTCTATGAACGAATTGAATCCATAGATGAACACTACGCATGCCTTAGAAGGAAGATTCTTGATGATTGACAGAGGAATTTCCTTGAAATCGGATCTTCAAGATTAATTATGCAACCCTAGTTGTTTTTATGCTTTAGTGATCTTGGATGATGATCTTTGATATGAAAATAGAGTTGCAGTATGTTTAGAAGCTATATATTTCGTAGGGTTAAGTTTAGGGATATGTAAGGAGTATTTAAAGACTTAATTACCTTTAAAATAACTCAAGACGGAGTGTTTTTGATACTTGGAATTGACTTAGGTGGCACCTAAGTGATCGCCTATGCTTGGGTTGGGCAGCGCCTAACGAATCGCCTATACTTGGGTTGGGCGGCGCCTAACCAATCGTCTATGCTTACTGTCTCTTAGAAAAATGGGCATAACTTTTTGCTCGGGTGTTGGATTAAGGAGAAATTGGTATCGTTGGAAAGCTAATTAGATTTTCTACAATTTGGTGGGTCTAATTCAGCCAAAATACCACATTAACATCGAGTTATACTCATTCAACGATGACCCTTGCAAAATCGAACACTAAAACTAGATGGATTCAAAAACTCTTAGCTTATATTACCTTAAGTGACTTATATGAACATGCTTAATGAATCATAAGCTATCCTACCACTAGGATATTCATTTTAAGTCATGTACTCAAGTATGAATCACAGGATAGGGGATTTTATACGTAGGAATACTTATTCACTTCCTAGCTTAGAAACATGTGGGGTATTACAAATATCATCTAGAAGCTAGAAGTAAACTGAGAACCTCCATCTAAAATAATAGACGTGGGTACTCTGTGCAGGTGAACCACCTTTCGAATATCGATATGTGCCAATCTCTCTACAGTGTAAGAAATCTAAATATGAAAAATAGGTAGTTTTGGTAAATTGATCCTTGATGATTCAATAGATATCAAAACCATGAGAATTTATTATTTTACTATTAAATCATAATTCAATGTTGAGTTTGTAACTTACTTTAGTAATTTTTTTTTGTAATTTTCATGTAGAGAGTGACATCTTCTATTAAGACTCATCTTGATACTTCTTTAGATGGGATTATTAGCCGTATTACGGTAATTTTCACATTAGATTTTTCACTCAATAGAAACAACATCATTACATCAATAATTGTGTTATTGACATTATTAATTTTTTTTTGATATAGTCTCTAGAATCTAAGTGTGATTCTATTATGGAGATTATTCAGGGATTACATAAACCATGTGACGGGCGAGGAGTGGGCATTGCAAATTTCAAGAGGGTGAATAAAATCTAGGAACAAAATATGCCTATTCTTGAAGATGAAATCAAGTTTGAAACTAGTTTCCACATTTGTACTAAGCTTCAAAGCTTACAAATTGATCTATCAACACCTCCCGATGACTTACTTTCTAGGAAAAGAAAGCGGTGCAAAGTATCAGATGAAGATTACAATCCTAGTTTTACTCTAATAACTCCAACGCCACTCGATGTTTCTGATCATATTTCTATTAAAGAAGAATTTTTTACTGTTGAAGATGTGGAAAATTCTTAAGAGGATTCAAGTTTGTCTTTTATTTTTTATGATGTTTAAAGATAGTCACTCAAGTTGTAATTGACGGTGTTTACTTTCAACTAATTTGCCATGGTTTCTGCTTATCCTTTTGTAAATTGTTGAATTATTTTTTCTTATTTTATTTTTCTTATTAGTTTACTACTTGCTCTTTTGACTTTTTAATATCAAATTTTGGATCTTAATTTTTTTTACTTCTGAGTTTATTTTTTTCAAGTTATATAAAGGTCATGATATATTATGTTTTTTGAGTTATCAACTTATGTTAGAGTATCTCATAAGCTAGACATAGTGAAATGGTGTAAATTGTTTCACATACATTATTTTTTTGAAAAATTTCTAAGATACATTTTGCCTCTATGGAAAGAACTATATAAAATTCAACTAGTTAAACTTAGGGAAATAGTATAATTGATGCCCTTAAAATATTCGTTAATCTTTTAAAGACCCTTGACCTATGTTTTGTCTACAAGGTAACCATTACTACATGTTATGTCTATGGGTCTCAAATTGTTCCTTTAAAAATCCTTGGCGAACTCTTCTCGTCATGATTCATAGAGTATCTCATAAGTTAGAAATTGTAAAATTATATAAATTATTGTCCATGAGGCATACATTAATTTTTAAAAAGTCAATTTTTGCCTATGGGGCACAACTTGTTCTTTTGTGATTTAAAAGTCTTGCCTCTAGCGCAAGAGTTATAGATCATCTATAAAATTATTACAGACTTAAGGCAAAGTCAACTCTTGCCCATGGGGCACAACTTGTTCTTTTGAGATTTAAAACTTTTGCCTATAGGGTAAGAGTTATAGATCATTTGTCCAATCATTACAAACTTAAGGCAAAGTCAACTCTTGCCCATGGGGCACAACTTATTCTTTTGTGATTTAAAAGTCTTGCCTCTAGGGCAAAAGTTATGGATCATCTGCCAAATCATTACAGACTTAAGGCAAAGCTAACTCTTGCCCATGGGTCACAACTTTTTCTTTTGTGATTTAAAAGTTTTGCCTATAGGGCAAGAGTTATAGATCATTTTTCAAATCATTACAGACTTAAGGCAAAGTCAAATCTTGCCCATGGGGCACAACTTATTCTTTTATGATTTAAAAGTCTTGCCTCTAGGGAAAGAATTATAGATTATTTGTCAAATCATTACATACTTAGGACAAAGTCAACTCTTGCCCATGGGGCACAACTTGTTCTTTTGTGATTTAAAAGTCTTGCCTCTAGGGCAAGAGTTTTAGATCATCTACCAAATCATTACATACTTAAAGCAAAGTCAACTCTTGCCCATGGGGCGCAATTTGTTCTTTTGTGATTTAAAAGTCTTGCCTCTAGGGTAAGAGTTATAGATCATTTGTCAAATTATTACAGATTTAAGGCAAAGTCAACTCTTGCTCATGGGTCATAACTTGTTCTTTTGTAATTTAAAAGTCTTGCCTCTAGGGCAAGAGTTATAGATCATTTGTCAAATTATTACAGACTTAAGGCAAAGTCAACTCTTGTCCATGAGGCACAACTTGTTCTTTTGTGATTTAAAATTCTTACCTCTAGGGCAAGAGTTATAGGTTTTCTGCCAAATCATTACAAACGTAATTAAGGCAAAGTCAACTCTTGCCCATAGTGCACAACTTTTATTTGGCTGGACTCTGTGTTAAAATTATAAAAATAGACATCATAAGTTAGAACAACAACAACAAACCCAGTGTATTCCCACTTAGTGGGGTCTGGGGGGGGTAAGATGTACGCAGTCCATACCTCTACCTCTGATGAAGTAGAAAGGCTGTTTCCGAAAGACCCCCGGCTCAAGTTACGAGATATCACACAAACACATAGTACAGCACAGAAGCAGATGACATAACATAGATACTGCAGCCATAAGGAATATAAAACAGAGTAAAGCAGGAATGCAGGAATATAAAGCAGAGGAAAGCACACAGATTCGTAACAAACATGGAACACGGAACCCGGAACATTGAATACGAAATCATACCAGGAATACACCCCCACCAATTACTTCCCTACATTAGCGACCCGAACTGGCCCTAATCCTCTGCCGTAATTCGCGTCTTCCAGACCTTCCTATCTAGGGTCATGTCCTCGGTAAGCTGTAACTGTTCCATGTCCCGCCTAATCACCTCACCCCAGTACTTCTTCGGTCTACCCCTACCCCGTCTAAAACCATCCAACGCTAGCCTCTCACACCTACGGACCGGGGCATCCATGCCCCTCCTTTTCACGTGTCCGAACCATCTCAATCGTGCTTCCCGCATCTTACACTCCACTGAAGTCACACCAACCTTCTCCCGGATAGTCTCATTCCGAGCTCTATCCCTTCGGGTCAGTCCACACATCCAGCGCAACATCCGCATTTCTGCCACCTTCATTCTTTGGATGTGGGAGTTCTTAACTGGCCAACACTCCGCTCCATACAGCAAGGCCGGACGGACTACCACCCTGTAGAATTTACCTTTAAGCTTGGGCGGCACCTTCTTATCACACAGCACCCCCGATGCAAGTTTCCACTTCATCCATCCCGCCCCAATACGGTGCGAGACATCCTCGTCAATCTCACCGTTACTCTGGATCACGGACCCGAGATACTTGAACTTATCCCTTTTCTCTACCTCCTGTGCTTCTAGCCTCACCACTACCTCATTCTCTCGCCTTACGTCATTAAACTTACATTCCACATACTTTGTCTTGGTTCTGCTCACCCTGAACCCTTTAGACTCCAGAGTTTGCCTCCACAACTCTAATTTGTCGTTCACACCCCCTCGCGTCTCATCTATCAGGACTACATCATCTGCAAAAAGCATACACCACGGCACCTCCCCTTGGATACGCCGCGTCAACACATCCATTACTAACGCAAACAAAAAGGGACTAAGAGTAGATCCCTGATGCAATCCTGTCAGGACAGTGAAATGCTCTGAGTCTCCTCCCGCCGTCCTCACCTGGGTTTTCGCTCCCTCATACATATCCTTAATTACTCTGCTATATGCCTGCGGTACTCCACTCACCTCCAAGCATCTCCAAAGCACCTCCCTGGGAACTTTGTCGTACGCCTTTTCTAGGTCGATGAACACCATATGCAAATCCTTCTTCCTCTCCCTATATTGCTCCACCAACCTCCGTACCAGGTGGATTGCCTCCGTCGTCGAGCGGCCGGGCATAAATCCGAACTGGTTTTCCGAGATAGACACTATCCGTCTCAGCCTCACCTCGACCACTCTCTCCCAGATCTTCATAGAGTGACTCAGTAACTTAATCCCCCTATAGTTATTGCAACACTGAATGTCCCCCTTATTCTTATAGAGGGGGATCATGGTACTCCACCTCCACGCCTCGGGCATCTTTGCCGTCCTGAAAATTTCATTGAACAATGCAGTCAACCACCTTACACCAGCCTCTCCAACGAACTTCCAAAACTCCACCGGTATCTCATCCGGCCCCGTCGCCCTACCCCTTCGCATCCTGCGGACTGCCTGTCTAACCTCGTCTACCTTAAAACGTCTACAATAGCTAAAATCCCGACACTCCCCTGAGTGCTCCAGTTCCCCTAACACAATAGCTCTGTCCCCCTCGTCATTCAAGAGCCTATGAAAGTACGACTGCCATCTCTTCTTTATGTGGCCGTCCTCCACCAACACTCTACCGTCCTCCCCCTTAATGCACCGCACCTGATCGAGGTCACGACCCTTCCTCTCCCTAGCCTTAGCGAGTCGAAACAACTTTTTCTCCCCTCCTTTCCCCTGTAACCCTGCATACAAGCTCTCAAAAGCGGCCGTCTTAGCTGCCGTGACCGCTGACTTCGCCTCCTTCCTCGCTAGCTTGTACTCTTTCCTGTTTACCCGCTTCTCTTCTTCGTCCTTACTTTCCACCAACTTAGCATACGACTCTTTCTTGGTCTCCACTTTCTTCCCCACCTCTTCATTCCACCACCAATCCCCCCGATGATGTCCGGCCCGGCCCCTAGAAACACCCAACACCTCCCTTGCATTTTCCCTGATGCACGTTGCCGCCCTGTCCCACATATTATCCACGTCCCCCCTACACTCCCACACCCCCATTCCCGCCAACCTCTCCTCTATCTCCCACGCATTTACTGGCGTCAAACCGCCCCACTTAATTCTCGGTCTACACTCCTTACTCCTCCTCTTTCTATTCTTCTTTATACCCAAATCCATAACCAAGAGCCTATGTTGGGTCGAAAGATTCTCACCCGGGATGACTTTACAATCTTTACACAGCGCCCTATCCCCTTTCCTAAGCAACAAAAAGTCAATCTGGGTCCTGGCTACCGCGCTCCGAAAAGTGATCAGGTGGTCGTCCCTCTTCGGGAAGCCCGAGTTCACCACCACCAGCCCAAACGCCCTCGCAAACTCTAATAGGGTCGCCCCCTCTTCATTTCTCTCCCCAAAACCAAAACCACCATGCACATCCCCAAAGCCTCCCGGTAGCGCCCCGATGTGCCCGTTGAAATCCCCTGCTACAACAATCTTCTCCGAACTGGGCACGCCTCTCACCACGTCCTCCAAGGCCTCCCAGAACCGCATCTTCTCCTCCCCCTCCGATCCCACATGCGGCGCATAGGCACTACACACGTTCAGGGTAAACCCCCGAATGACCAACTTAATAGTCATCAACCTATCGTTGATCCTCTTCACCTCCACTACCTGACCTCTAAGCTCTTCATCTACCAAGATGCCAACTCCATTCCTACACCTGTCGCTCCCAGAGTACCACAGCTTGTAACCGTCCACATCCCTAGCCTTAGACCCTACCCACTTGGTCTCTTGGACACACGCAAGGTTGATCCTTCTCTTCCTAAGAATCTTCACCAGCTCTATGGACTTCCCCTGAAGGGTCCCTATATTCCAAGACCCAACCCTCAGCCTACCGTTGCTATCCACGCGCCCCCCACTACCCCCCCCTCGGCCAAACCTTGGCCTCCCACCCATTCCCGCTCTTCCCCCATCTCCCGCCCCCTCCACAGCCCCACGCCCCAACCCCCTCGGACATGACCCTAACCACCCATTACCACCCACAGCCACAACTACACGAAAAAAAATAGGAAAGTATACGGATATAGCCGGTGGCAATATCCAAGCAGCAGCAAGGAGATACAAGGCACACACACGTTGACAGGACTACTCCCGAAGCAAAACTAAGAAGCGACCACAGCAACAGCAACAACAGACAACAGACAATGTTCACAAATCCCACTCAAGTCAGGGTACACGGGCTACTACGAGCATAGTACTAAGAATGGAATATGAGATAATGAACTAAAATGCAATATGAAATAACGAAATAACGAAATAACGAAATAACAAAGGTTAGAAGTCACCGGATTTCGCTTGGGGCTGCGGCTGAGGAAGACGGCGTGGCGGGTGCAGGCGGAGTCTCGGCCTGTTGGAGCCCAATTTGGCGGCT